>NC_068363.1:79830114-80076966 GCF_020536995.1 Dreissena polymorpha | reverse complement strand
AAACCTTTACGGGACGACGGGTACGCAAACTACGCCAGCGAGTTCATTCGTTTGATGTACATTTTTGTTAAGTAAAACATTGAACAATTTAAAACCGGTTTACTCTTATTGAAGAATTGTGGGTTCGATATTAATTCGTCTTTGTTACAAAATATAATGACATCCATGTTACCAGAAAACATCTCTTTTGAAATTTTGGCTTTTGCTATAAGGAACATTGATTTTGTATTTGTAAACTTTATTTTATGAAATACTTCACGCAATTTCCGTTGATTTTTTAGTATCAAACTATAAATGTTACATTAAGAATGTTAATTGGTATAGAACAGCCCAAACACTAGCAGAACGCGGAAATATAGCTCTACATAGACTTTTCACTATTATAAATCAAAACTAATTCTCGACACGCGAACAATGAAACCTATTTGATAAACTAGTCACACCGGCCCTACACTATTCAGCAGAAGTGTGGGGATTTGCGAAGGGTAAAGAAATCGAAAAAAATACATACAAAAACTACTTCGAAAATCTTAAAAGTAATAATCCACAAATCAGCCGGAATGTATGGAGAATTAGGACGATACCCGCTATTAATAACACGCAAATTACATACATTCCAATATTGGTTAAACCTACTTAGATCGAGTGATAACAGTACCGCAAAAACAATATATTCTGTGATATTTAATGATGCACAGCAAAACATCACAAACAATTATGGCAAGCGGTTCGACGCATAATCCCAAGAAACTAGGTTTCTCATGAGAACCTAGGTTCTCAGAATGAGAACCTAGCCAGCTGGCAAACTTTAAATAAATTTGACTTCTAATGCAGTCGGAAAATAAAAAAGACATTATAAACCCCGCTTAATATATTTTAATGCTAATGAAATTCGTAATAATCGACAAACAGTTATAATTGTTAATTTTACAAGACTATAGCCATGTTATTTGATTTTTTCATTGGATATGTTTGTATAATTAATAATTATACAATTTCCTCGTGTACAGTACAGTAGCTCGTGGGCGGAGTTAACGGAGTGTGAATGACCAGCTTTACTTGATATTATTACGTCCTGTGCATTTTTTTTTAGATAGCACTAACTCCAATTCCGCCTTTCATCACACAGATTAGAAATAGAACGAGGTCGATACCGCAATATCACAATATTGCTAGGGATAACAGAAAATGTAAATTTTGTAATCTAAATGTCGTAGAAAGTGAATACCATTTCTTATTAATATGGCCATTACAAACATATAAGAAAAACAGATTTAAAGTAATAGTATCAAGCATGGCCAAAATTAAATAAGTTTTAACATATCAAACTTAATGAGAACACAAAATAAAAAATAAATCATAAATCTTTCAAAATGCATATATAATGCGAATTGTTTACGGAACAATTTAGAAACAAATATAATTAATCTAAGTATACTTTTTTTCTCAGAATTCGATGAGTACTGATACGTATCAATGTTAAAGTGAAATTAATTTTGCAAAATAGTGTATTCTTTGTTACATTATTTTATTACCAACTGGAGTTATCGATGTTAAAGGAACATATCTTATGTTATAAATCAGTAAAATATTTGTTAACTTCTCCCATTGCATAGTTTTCATAATTATACCTTATTTTCATAATTATTATTATCCATGTCTTTACACGTGTATATTATACATTTGGCTAAAAAAGGATATGCTTAAGAGCTAATAAATGTTGTTGTTGTTGTTGTTGTATTATCAAACGGCGTACATGCGGATTATCGGACGTCCAAGGCACTTCCACGGTTTAAAAAATGGGCGTACGACCGCAGTTTTCGGGCGTAATTTACCCCCGAATATCCATTAACGGAGCACTGCAGGAAAATATTATATAACTAGCAATTTTCGAAAACTGTTCACGAAGAACAAGAGTCGCCAACATGCTAATTGCCTACGAAAATGCAACATCACGAAAACGTATTGATACTGATCTTAGTTTGCACTGAACAACAGAATATAAATTATAATAAGTTGTTTTTGTTAAAGTCCAGACTAAAATACTACCGCAGATGTCCACAGAACAAAACATGGAGTTAATACTGTCATTGACTATGCCCTTTGCAATTGATTCGCCACCGGATTTAGATTTATTACCACTAGGGAATCTATACGTTTTTATATAAGCGGAACTTTTCGTCTGCCTTGAGACGTCATTTTGTTTGACTCGCATGTGTTATCATATACACGCTTGGTAACACGTTACCAAATTAAGTAAGCGCTTTTTGAGTAAGACTCAGTAAAACGGCATAAACAAAACAGGATTTTTCATTACGCATTGCAATGAAACATTAAAGGGGCCATTTCACGTTTTGGTAAATTGACAAAATTAAAAAAAAATTGCTTCAGATTCGCAAATTTTCGTTGTAGGTTATGATATTTGTGAGGAAACAGTAATACTGAACATTTACTGTGCTCTAAAATAGCCATTATATGCATCTTTTGACGATTTAAAAACATGAAAATTATAAAGCGTTGCAACGCGAAACGATTGAATAATTTCGAGAGTTTTGTTGTTATATTTTGTGAAACTACGAGTATTGCTTATATAAAGAATAAAATGCATCCTTCATTTTTGAGCATCCCTAGCCGAGTGGTATAAGTGGTAGACTTTTACTCCAGGACTCCAGGGGTCGGTGGTTCGAGCCCTGATGCGGGTTACTTTTTTTTCTTTTTCTTAATTTTATTCTTGATTCTTGATTTTTTAGTGGAGTTTTTTAGATCCAATGTTTACATTTATTAATAGAAATAATTTAATGACAAACTTCAATATATGCCAAAATCGGTGAAAAAGTCTCTTTAATTTAGCTTCTCAAAAACTTACCTACCGGTACATCTAGTACATATTCAATTGAAGTATAGGTTGTTCCATCTTCTTGCAAAATTTGCAAACAAGTCTATAACTGCTACCAGATTCAACAATCTGAAGCCAAGGGAATTTCTCAACCCACACATCGAATGTTATTATTATAATTATTCTTAAATTATTTTTGTACCAGATGATGATACTGGTATTGAAGTGGTGATAATAAGCAAGTTATTGTTTATTTTTGTGACATACGTATAAACTTAATAGTAGTCAAGTTATATAAAATAACGAAACAGACAACACCAGACCCGGTGGGCCTATAAGTAACCAAGCATAATTATACATTTTTAAGTTTCGGTGATCTACATAATCAAGTTAATTATCTTGGTTCAAGCATATTTGTTTTTGTACAGTTACTATACATACACAAGAACTTGTCAAAAAGTTCGAACAATTAACGATATTTGTATAAAAATGTTATTTTGAAAAAAAAAACATTGTCATTCAAAAGAACATTTCAAGAACATAATCTTAAATCTACATACGTTTTCTTTTGTCTTTCCGACGTGCGCATTGCCATTCCAAAAGATTTTCACTCACCACATGTCACAGAAATGAAACGGAATCGCTTTTTATAGCTTGTAGCATGTTGCCTCATCGCTATCTCATTGGGCAGTCTGACCATTAAACTCGAAGGGCCAATCACTATCAAATTGATAACATCAGATTAATAGCATGGGCGTTTCTTGTACCCAGAAAACTGCTCAAATGTTAAGGAATTGACTGTCAATATTGAATGCAAACATTGATGTAGACAAAACGCACAATTCTCTTTTACAAAATTACTGATCTGTATTCGATTATACTAAACAGATAAGAAATTGTATGTACAAATAGTGAAGCAGTCTTCAGAATTTGCTGGTCACATTTTCGTATTGTCTTCTTTAGTTTAAAACTTAAACAATCCGACCAAGCATATTAAGATGTTAAAACCTACTATAATGTTTTTATTCACATGATACATGTAAGTCAATTACGTGATTACTCAAAACAGGCTAAATCCCCGCTAAGTCCCCCGTAAAATCCACATTTTCTCCAAATTCAAGTATAAAAAATATAATATACCCGGTAAAAAGTCTATGTTACCAACATTGTCAATGCTAAAAAGTACATTGGTGAATCAACCTTATAAGTAGTTTATGTGTGTTTGCAGAATATACAATATCGTTCGAGTGACTTTAGAATTAATAAAGGAAAGTTCCGCAATGTTCAAAGATTTCACGCTTGGTTTACATCCTGCGCAATTGTTGCTAAACCCAAAAGGGAGTTTTATTCTGATGTAGAAAAAAACCAACACAAAACTTACATTTAAGGCCCAGTCTCACTATGATGCCGGTGGAGCCCCGGTGCGGGCCCCGGTGCGTGATCCGGGATCTAACGGGATGAACCGGGGCCCGCGCCGGGGACGACCGGGATGAACCGGGGCTCCACCGGCAAAGTATTAAAACGTTTAACACCTCCGGGACAAACCGGGAATCACCGGCAACGACCGGCAACGACCGGAGCGGCACCGGCGACAACAGAGACGGCACCGGGAACAACCGGGACGACACCGTACCTCTACCGAGGCCCATACAGACCCCGGCAGAGGTACGGCAACGCCCCGCTTGTCGCCGGTGTTGCCCCGGTGGAGCCCCGATGAATGCCGGCAGAGTCCCGGTATTGCTACGGTACATCGGTAAACCGGCGCTCTGCCGGGACGCCACCGGCGAATCAGCATTCACCGGGGCTCCGCCTGGGCATTACAGGCGACGACCGGAGTCAAACCGGGTCGTTGCCGTAGCTCTGCCGGGGTCTGATGCCGGAATGGCCACGGTGAGTGCCGGTGGAGTTACGGTATACCGGGGGGCTTTTGGGGGCTTTTGGGATGTTTTCCTGGAGTTGTTGGAATGTATCTAAACTTAACATATTTCGTTTGTGATTTAAATGTCTAATGTTTGACTTTTGTTGGAAAATGCTAAAATAATACGTGTTTATAATGTAAATAAACTGTAGTTGTAGAAACAAATGACTTTATTTAATTTCTACTAGCTCGGCTAGTGTACAAGTTAAATGGAAATTTGTCCAAATGGACTGGTGGCAGCATCCGTAAAAAAGACCACAGGTTCTTGACTTAATTAAAATTTAGTTGAGATAATTTGCGCAAAGTTTAACTTTGATTGCTACCATCGAAGTTCTCATTTTGCGACATTATTTATAAATGTTTGTAGCGTCGACATGGTTGTTATGATTATCATCTGGTTGTATTGACTTAAAATATTTCAATGCAGTCACACTATAGCGTATGAGAGGATTGTATGTGCGTTTAATATTAGAAATTTGCTTACACGCACATCTTTCGAGTTTGTATAACGTATGACTTGCGTAAAGGCAGCTTATACGAAATGCTTATAATTTTCGTGTGTAAACGTATATGAACTTAAATCAATGTAGCGTTTACGACCGTTTGTGACGTAAACAAGCGTTTGAGAGGCGCACTTGGTTTAAACAGTATGTTTTTTTCTAAATTTGCAAATATACATGTATACCATAATGCGTAGGGGATCGAAGAGATAAATTAAAATAACGCACCTTTAGCATCACTATAGCGCATCAAGCTTATGCCTAACGTATGATGAACGTAGAACTAAATGCTCGCATACACTGACACATTTTGGAACATGCTCAAACAATAATTTGACCTTGAGAACGTATAAGAAGTAAAGCCTTATGACATGATGACCTTTGCGTGTCGTTAAATCGGGCACAATCTTCATTATCTGAACAACACTTTCTACAGATATTAGAAACAAGAAACCAACACAGCAATACAAGAATAAACATTATAATTTTCAATATGTCGTTATTGCTCTTCGTATGAGGACGTTACCGAATCAATTACATGAATGAAATACCACAATATACTTAAACGAGGCTATACATATAGAAGACCTGTCCTTTTAGTTCTATTATCGAAACTTCTAAAAATAACGTCCGTCAGCATGTTCATTCTCGTTTTCTGGGCAGTACGTTGGTTTTCTTGTTAGATTTCCTACATCAGTATAGGTTTCAAAACCCAATAACGAACACATACTTACAAATCTTATATTTGCATATTCTGAATATCAACTCAACTTGTAAGGCTTTAAGATAATCAAATACAATCAATGAAAACTTGCACACAATGAAATGTCTTCTGTTTTAGATGTCATTATATTTTAAGATGTCTAGCGGTACAAAGTAACGCGATGTTGAGGTCAATTTTAAGGATCATTAGTGTACTTCCGGGAGAACTTTGAAGATAACAGTAGTTTTGACACATTCACATTGATAAAATTTCAAGCCGCATGCCAACACGGGATGTGCCACTTTTCTAAGAAAACTCCAGTTTTAATAACATTGAAATGTCGACATAATACCGGACATAGGAGGTTTTAAATAGCGTTCAATCTGAGGTGCTAAATAATGGGCGCTCAGACGACCGTTATACTTCGTGTCAGTCAGATTTATTATCAAAGTCAATTAGTTCAACCGAAAATTGCGCCACATGCTTTGTAAATTGATCAGATGAATCAACGGTAGCCAGAGTTCCTGATGGTATATTTTAGGTATTAAAACCAGATGTTTTCTAATGTGAAAATCAGGCAATGCCTTTAAAATGAAGACTAGGTAAAACCTGAAATAATTATATGTAATACAAATGTATTCATTTTGCTTGTCCTATTGAAAACGTGTTTAATTTTTATATCTTGTCAAAGCGAGTTTATTTCCTCATGTATTTCCATCATCATCATCATCATCATCATCATCATCATCATCATCATCATCATCATCATCATCATCCTCATCATCCTCATCATCATCATCATCATCCTCATCGTAATCATCATCATCATCATCATCCTCATCATTATCATCCTCATCATCATCCTCATCATCGTCATCATCATCGTCATCGTCATCCTCCTCCTCCTCATTATCCTCATCATCAGATCATCATCATCATCATCATCATCATCATCATCATCATCCTCCTCCTCATCATCATCATCATCCTCCCATCCTCCTCCTCCTCCTCCTCATCCTCCTCCTCCTCATCATCCTCATTATCATCCTCATCATCCTCGTCATCATCGTCATCATTGTCATCATCATCATTATCATCATCATCGTCATCATCCTCCTCCACATTATCATGCTCATCCTCCTCCTCCTCCTCATCATCCTCATCATCCTCATCCTCTTCATCATCATCCTCATCCTCAACCTCCTCCTCCTCCTCATCATCATCCTCATCATCGTCATCTTCGTCATCATCATCGTCATCATCATCGTCATCATCATCGTCATCATCGTCGTCATCCTCCTCATCATCCTCCTCATCATCCTCCTCATCATCAACCTCGTCCTCCTCCTCCTCCTCCTCTACCTCATCATCATCATCACCCTTATCCTCCTCATCCTCCTCATCCTTCTTATCATCATCATCATCATCATCATCATCATCATCATCATCATCATCATCATCATCATCATCATCATCATCATCGTCATAATAATCGTTATAATCAGCAGCAACAGCAGCTGCAGCAGCAGCAGTAGTATCATCATCATCATCAACAACAACCTAATCATCATCAAAATAAAAAACAAAGATCTTAAGAACGTCTTTGGATAAAAGTTTAATATAAAAAGAAACTAAACTACAAATAGGAAAAAATATCAGTTATGCAAACAAACACACAATATAGATATATTATACTGGGACATACTTTTCAGTACTACCTTTATATTAAATAGCTTACAGGCGACAGTCGACAATATACATTTACTGTAGAAAGATCAATAGCAAAAATCTTTAGTTTGAAGTTGATAGATATTATATAGCTGTTAAATTAGGTTATAGTTGCAAGGTTTTCTTGAAACTTCCAGCAAGGATATTTTATAAACATTTATCCTCTCCCAGGTGTAAAATCTAGTCTGTTGCCTTTAAGATAACTTTTACACTAACTAGCGTACAAGCGACAGTCGACAATAGATATTTACTGTAGAAAGTTCAACATCAAAAATCTATGGTTTGAAGTTGATATATGTTATATATGAGTCGCGTTCTGGGAAAACTGGGTTTAATGCACGTGCATTAAGTGTCGTCGCAGATTAGCATGTGCGTTCCGCACAGTCTAATGAGACATGACACTTATGACACTTTCCGCGTGTATGGAATGTTTTGTTTAAAGGAGGTCTCTTTTAAACGATAATCGAGTGTAGGCGAAAAGTATTGTCCCAGATTAGCCTGTGCCGACTCCACTTTACACTTTACGCACATGCATTAAGGCCGGTTTTCCTAGAACGCGACTCATATATATTACATGTTATATATGTTATATAGCTGATATTTAACAGATGAATATGATACTAGGTTTATCCATTATTAATGTCACAATTCCACCGATCACGGCAAAAAAAACATTTTTAAGATATAGAAACATCCGAAATATTTTGCACAGTTGCACATTGATAAAAATGTCCAAATTACGTTAGAATTTTCTCTCTCAGACTTCGTTTTTAGCTATAAATATACATACATCAAAGAACTGTCTATGTTGAGTTGAGTTGTAGTAACTGATTTAGAATATTTCGTGCATGGTGTATTTGCACATTGTAATAGTATGTGTCAATAACTTAAGTTCGATATATCCGCTTGGACTGGGAGTCGAAAAAGTCCATGCATAAATCCACCAATCAGGTTTGCCATGCGAAGGTCCGTCGTCGATTTGTGCCGTTAGAAGTTGAAATACCTATTGTCGACTGCCAGGTTTGCCATGTCCGTCGTCAAATTTTGCCGGTTGATAGTTGATGTCGGAATCTGAAGCAAACAGAGCAAAACTTTTAATATGAAATGAACGTTAATCCAATGTAATTCACTCTTTGAATTATTGTTTTATTCATTTGAGACAATCTATGAAACTGTTTGGTGGCCACTCGATATTTAAGCTTAAAAAACGGGTTCGTGTCCTTAAACTTATGAAACAATCGAGTAAATCCGAAGATAATTGTAAAAAAAATTATATATATGTATTATTTTCTATGATTGTAAATATATGTGATATTTTTGTATTGTTAATAATTGTTTATATGGATTGTAGTATTTTATTATGTGCACAAATAAAATTATTATTATTATTATGAGTACGTAATTTTTCATTTTGATTTTTGATATACATATATACGCAAGGTAACTTTAATATTTTACAATGAATTGTGGTAAATGCTACATGCATATATCTGAGCATTGTATTACTGTTTGTGTATGTGTTTGATTCAATGCAAAATAGTGGTGTTGCGTTTGTTCGTCATGAAGACTATATTGTAAAAATATTTTAATGAACCGTCAATATGTTTTATGTTGTTTGTTTATGAGAGTAATAGTTAAATTTTTTTTATTTTTTTTTCTGTATTCTTTGTAAAAATCGTTATATTTCTGTTTGTCTGGTGTCTTATATTAGCGGCACGGATTGTTTAATATTGATGCTAGAGTGGTCGCAGTATACAGATGTATAAAGTTCGTTCACGTTGAACATGAGTCGTTACTCGGTCGCAAACATTTTCTCGGACATCATCATCTGCGGGCGCTCTCAAAATCCGTTCCTGCCTTCGTGCTGCGCACTCGGGCAGGAACAGATTTTCGAGCGCCCGCAGATGATCATGCCCTCAAAATATAAGACTCTGACAAGAAAACGTTTTCTTTTAGAATGAAAAAAAGATTTATTCTTTCATAGTAAATGTGCAATCCTTCGTTGTTACTGGCGCATATTGATGAAGCTGGATTATATAATATTACAAGTTCAATGCTAGCAATTAATGTGTACTACAACTGATTTCCGTGTTTTATCTTCACAAAAGCATCATTTGTAAAATATGACTTTTAAAACATTTAGGAATTCTTCAGAATTGTACTTAAACTAAGATAGTGTTTGAAAAGTTTAAACATGAATTTAATGTTTAACTTATCAAAGGTTAAACTTGACAAGGTTTACAATGGGATAGCGCACACAAATTGTACATGTAAGCATTATTTATACCTCCCGCGCGAGACTTTATCTTGGAAAAACCAATCGAATATTGTGTTCCGGAGTAAAACTAATATTTAGACTTTGTTTTTAATGGCATTGGAAACAAATAATAATGTAAATATTACGTAACTTACAACTCTAAACTTTACACATGATACAAGCTGTAAAATATATTCAGTGAATTAATGACATTGTAAGCAAACGATGATGTGTTTAAAAAAACAACGACTTCCACCTTATATTCATCTAGCGACTATAATTCTATAACAACCTTGAGTCCCAGGCATGTGCATGAGCAACATCATTTCCTCTGTGTTTAGGAACCCTTAACTGTTATGTCGAAAATCGCGATGAACCCATTAACCGACCACTCTGGCTAGTATTGCAGCAGAGGGTCAATAAATCGTTCGCGTTTAATCAGATGAGCCCAGTCTTTATGAACAGATATTTGTAATGTTTGCTATTCAGTAACATACTGAAATGAATATTCAACTTTAGTAGAAATTCAAAGTGTTGGAATGGAGTTGAAATGGGTAGTGTGTCTACAGAAGTTGAGAAAATGAAAATATTGTAATGTGTTATCTATCATCAGTCTTTAAAGAAAGATGATGGTAAGCTACATATTGTAATATTGTAATTGTATTGTTCAGCTGCTAAGAATTCACAAAATTGATAGCAAAGATTTTAGTATTAAGAGATATGTCACACATGTGCAACCCCCTTACAATGACGCAAGTGTTTATAAACTTAGCGACGGTGCGGCAAATACCGAGAGCCGTTTAAAATTCATATACGGTATATCCAGACTAGGTGAAAGTTGTATCGCGCAGCTTATAGCAACAGACACCACACACTTTTCCCAGCGCTTGCTCGGAGCACCTGTGTCGCCTTACCTAAGAAATGAAGATGATGAATAATTTATAAAAACTGCGTTTAGATACGTACACGAATGTTGCCATTTGCCAGTGATGTATCTGTGATCCTTTAACCAATTTATGCCCAGTGGACTCTCCCATCCTTCTAAATTGGATCAATTTATTTCCAAAAGTAGGGGTGTCTGGTATATTTATTTCTATATTTAGAATATTTCTTACATAAATTTCTTTAAGCAAACAGCGCAGACCCAGATGAGACGCCGCATCATGCGGCGTCTCGTCTGGGTCTACGCTGTTTGCAATGTCCTTTTTTCCGGACGCTAGGCATGAATGGGTTAATAGCAGCAGCATCCTTAGTCCCCATATTGGGTAACGTTTAATGGGATTTCTCTTTGTGCAACTTACTTTGTCGTTGTCACTTTATATTGTATGTTACATTACATGTATATATTGTAATTGATTATTGTATATTTTTTATGTAATATGTGACATGCTCACTGTCTGTAATATTACTATTTAATATATTCTGTATATGAGATAATAACGACATTGAATTGAATTTAGTAAAATATCTACGCGTTAGCATAAGGTTGATAAGCAAAAAGCACAAAGCACATATTTAGAGTTGGAAGGTCCTTAATTCATATTCTGGTGCATATGAGAGTGATATACAAAGAAAGCTATCTCAAACATGAAAACACTGTGCACACAACGTTTGAAGCAACAGAAGAACAAATATGATGCTCTTGCGCCTGCGATTGTATTCGAACGAGGCGTTCGTTTGGGTCAAATTGATAAAAAAACGATGTATTTTGGATCAGTGATTTTACTGATCATCTTTGTTGTAAGACATGTAAATCTTACGTTTAATTTGTTTTGCTTCATACGATATGTTTGAAATACTAAGAATGTTATATTTCACAGAGGAGTCTACATTATTTAAAAAAAATAATAGTTAATATATTCGTTCCATAACAACAATGTCAATGTACTATGTACACGACTGATTGCCTGAATAAAGAATCTGTTCTATTCTTATAGAGGTTACGCACAAAACTGGAGAAACTTGCAAGTTCTGCGCTACGAACATAATTGCATGTTTGCATTTCAGGTTTATATGAAATTAAGCTTGCATAAAGCATATAATAATGGAAAACTTAAACTCTGTAAATTAATGTAATTATGAAATTCTAACATTCATAATTAATTTAAATACGATAATTTATATGAACTTGCAGTGTGGATTATTAAAAGGAGGATGCCATGCGTTGCATCTTATTCACATGGTGTGACTTAATAGATTTGTGCCAACATGTTATTTTGACAAGAAACTTTATCCGTCTGCAGGAAAATATTTGCGTGCGTTCATTTAATTTGGTCCATTTCGTGTTTCTCAAAATAAATTATTGAGGGTGAGATGAACAGCATTTTGTTTTGCCTAAAAAGATGTCATAGACTTTGCTATTTAGAATTCATACATCTACTGATTTAAGTGTTTTAAGATAGGATTTTCCGTGATCGAATTGTTGTCACAAGTGTTATATTTCAACGTTATTTTGTGCAAAAACAGAATAGTAGTTCGCATTTTGTCATATTTTCTTTTCCTTTAATTGAACTTATTTTACGTCGAAATTTGTTTTTACCAGCTACCTAGAACTGTGTTCAATTAAGAAATTGCTTAAAAAGTACAATCATAATGATTGTTTATGCATGTCCGAAGAAAAGTCACACTTACCTCATTTCGAAATCTATATAAGAATTAAGTTACTTTGCAATTGTCAATGGAATGCTAAATACATTAGTAATTACCACACAAAGCATATCTATATGTCCTTATTATGAATCAATAAGTTTGATGCATTGTTAAAATTATATTGGAATACAATTGCGTGAATTTCAATTCGTCAATGAATGCTTTAATGAACCTAAACGACGCGTTTTCAAATGAATAACTAGAACTTCGCACTACGAATGTTAAGATACCGTGATCAGTGTGGTATTAACTAAAGTATGTACACTGTAATTATATCAACATATACATGTAAATCCTAAGTTATATGTACACCAAGATGTACTGTCTTTAAATAATGTCAAAATATTTGCATGGTTGGAAACGTCCTTTTTTATTAAATAATAGTCGATTTAACGTCATTTCAACGCAACGCAAAGTTGCTTAAGTTCGGTGCGTACCGTCATAATGCGTAGAATTGATACATACCTATAATATACCAAAATAATAAAGAGAATATAAATCTTAACATACCTTAAATAAGTTTGATTCCCTGGCCTTCGCACCATTCCTTTAACATCTTTAGTTCGTCACTGTCCTGGAAGCGAAGTTCTCTTCCCATCACATCGAAGGCCATTTTATCCTCCGTTGCTCTTTCAATTACAGTTTTCAGATCGGTTTCGCTCGCCACAGTCAAAATAAGTTCAACTTTATAAGTCGACATGATTGTTCAAAATTCCCAGGAGAATGTGGGGAACAGACACCCAAGCGGTACCTTTTTGTGACAAAACGCATACAGTGCACGTGACATTATCAAAACATTCGCTGTTTAAAGGGACTGTCTGTCAACTACGAATGACGAAAAAAGGAACGTTCTAAAATACTTTTTTTTTACAATTATTAGTTCATATTGATTAAAACATCACGACTGGTATATTACATTACTTGAAAAAAGTTGTTAAGCTTTCATTTTTTCAGTATATTCGGTAATAAATCTTACTGGGTATGTCTACCAGGTAACTACCAGTTAACTATAAATAACGCACGTACCGGTAGATTGATCATCATCGTCACGTGGTAAACCCAGGAATTCAAATTGTGCATGCGTAGTGAATTGTTTATATTTTATATACAAAATGATCAATCTACTTGCGTTATTTGTAGTGTGTATATCGTTATGTCACCTATTTTTGCGATGTACTTTAGATTTCACATCGCGAAATTTTATTACCGAATATACCGAAAATATGAACTTTTTTCAAGTAATGTAATATACCAGTCGTGATATTTTAATCAATATAAACTAATAATTGTAAAAAAATACGGTATTTTAGAACTTTTCTTTTTTCGTCATTCGTGGTTGACAGTCCCTTTAAGGTGCTATAAGCCGACCTTTATCAACTGGTATGACATTATAAAAAAAATGCATCGAGCGGTGTGAAAGCTGACTGAATGTTGTTTGAAACTTGAACTCTTTTATCGATAGGTTTAGAGTGACTCAATCGCATGTATACCACACAAGTGATGATGTAAATACCACATGACAACATCGATAGGCATCAAACATTAACGCCACTTTGTTTGATATTTATATCTGTTATTATCACCTAAATAACAAAACACGTGCGCGTGGAGAGAAGGCCACATTGCTCTCGCCATGAATATTATTCGCATCCATTTACATCGATATGACGACACATATGAATGTTCGACTAACATTTAGAACTTTGACTGTTGTCATTATCATAATCATAATGGAAGATATATTATGTATTATGCATTCTGATAGGGACGCTTTTCTTTTAGATATTGTATTCGTGATTTTACTATACTAAAATAGTAGATGATTGTCGAACGTGCAGTAAACTATATTATGACAACATTCCGTTGTCGAAACTATGGTTATGTTAAAAGGCATTTATTTATGATCGGATTGCGTATTGAATAAATATTAAGTGTAATATATTATGATGTCATACATTGAAATTCATCAGGGTTAGGTTTTGCGTGTAATACATTACAATAATTTTGGCGAAATAACTAATTAAACCGACACTGCTATTTGATTAGCGAGTATATTTTGCGCAGCAAAGAACATGATTTTCGTACATAAGGTAATTTGATATGGAGCTAATATAATTATTCCTTGAGGTACTTTTCTACATGAAACCATAATTGTGTGAACGCAATATGGGTAAATATATCGCCCAATTGTTTTTCAATATATTAAAATAATTAGAAATCATTTAGCAGACATTATAAAAATATAGGGAACAAGAGTAGTACAAAAATTACTGGCCAGGCTATGTTGAAACGACAAAATAGAACACCTGAAAGTGATTACATTACTTGGAAGACCTGGAATAAGGAAAAGTTTTACAATATAATAATGGAAGACAAAAGCACCTGAATGTTTAAAGCTTTGTTTGATTGTTTATGGTTTTAAAACACATGCTAGATGTACAAACTGAGGTAGTCCTATCGTTGAATGTAAATTCTTTTTCTTCCGAATATATGTGTCGCGTTCTGAGAAAACTAGGCATAATGCTTGTGCGTAAATTGTCATCCCAGATTAGCCTGTGCAGTCCGCACAGGCTAATCAGGGACGACGATTTCCACTTTTTTTGTGGAATTTTTCGTTTAAATGATGTCTCTTCTTAGCGAAAATCCAGTTTGGGCGGAAAGATTCGTCCCGGATTAGCCTGTGCGGACTACACAGGCTTATTTGGAACGACACTATACGCACATTCATTATGTCCAGTTTTCTCATTACGCGACTCATATGCTCGTATATCAAACATTTAAGTATGTGTGTCATGATTCTGGTTTAATAAAATTGGATCGAAATATTACCGCGTTCATGTACAACCAGGTTCGCCTCTGTATATCACGTATCAAACTAATTAGTTGGCGAAATGTTTGTCCAACTTTTTTATCTGACAATCAAAAGAAGTTTATTTAGATAACCTTTTTTCAGGGCTTGAACCAGTGAAATATGAATGTGAACGCAGCGGAAAAGCTGTCAAACTGCTTATTTACAGATATGGTTCACATTGTCCATTCCTATAGAGTAATTTTATCTAAACAATTGAGTGGAAAAACATTCAGGACTGCTTAAATCACAAGAATCACTATAACAACTGATTCGCATTCACTCGATTGTGTGCAAGGCGCACTCCAAATGCCATTTTTAGTTGTACCATTGGTACACTGCAGACAGTGAGTGTGTGAATGTAATCAATAGTGTTTAACAGCTTGTGCGCGACATTGGCCAGGTCGTCATTGAAATCTGTACATATTGACTGCGTTCAGGGAAAACGGGGCTTAATGCATGGCCAATAAGTGGTGTCCTGTGCACACTAATTAGCCTGTGCAGTGCACACAAGCTAATCAAGGACGACACTCTCTGATTTTATGGTGTTTTTCGTTAAAAGAGAATCTCTGGTACTGGGATGACAATTAATGCATATGCATTAAGCCCTGTTTTCCCAAAATGAAGCTTAAATTATCTTTTCTATTAATGATTTCAAAAAAGTGATAATAACTTCAAAGTAACCTCACTGACAAGGCAAATAAACAAAATCACTTTTAAATCAAATAAACAACGAATGAGTTCTAAATTTTTACCTTTTGGCATTTTTAAGTAAACATCTAAAGGGACCTTTTCACAGTTTGTCATTAAATGCTTAGTATTGATAAATGTAAACATTGGATCTTAAAAGCTCCATTAAAAAAAAACAAATAAAGAAACAACAAAAAACTTACCCTCAACTGGGCTCGAACCACTGACCCCTGGAATAAAGGTCTATCGTTTAGACCACTCGGCCGTCCGTGGTCATACAATGAGAAATGTATTTTATACTTTATATAAGCAAACCTCGTAGTATGAAAAAATATTACGATAACAACAGAAATTTCAAAATTATTCAATTGTTTAAGTTTGTCAATTTACCAAAACGTGAAAAGGTCCTTTAATGTTTTCAGACTTGCAAATTGAATGAGTTCAATAAACTGTCAGATCTTACATCATGTATAACTTACAGGTTTATTTCATAATTCAGTGGTTCTTTTGACATTGCACACAGTGTACAATAATACATGCGCCTTGCTCTGGGAAAAAAGGGCTTAATCATTGAATGCAAATGCGTAAAGTGGTGTCCCAGATTAGCCTGTGGAGTCTACACAGGCTTATAATGGACGATTTTTTTTTCGCTTTTATGGAATAAATCTAGTGTAGGCGGAAAGAGTTGTCTCTGATAAGCCTGTGTGGACTGCATAGGCTAATCTGAGACGACACTTTACGCACATGCATCAAGCCCCGTTTTCCCACAACAAGGCTCTCATGCATTATTGGAAATCTAAGAGAAAGTCACACTATCGCAACAGAGAGGTATTTGGAAACATTGGTTAACATTATATTTAAAGTACAGCTGTGTTGCGAAATGCGAGTAATTTTACCACAGCTCATGCTGGTGTTTGGTTTAAAATGTCAAATCGGCGTTATCAATTATTTTTTTCCCTTTTTTCATTGTTTACTTTGTCGGGATCTTTTTTTTAATGAAACTATCCATTATAATGTGGAGCCTGTAAGGCAACACAATTTACCGCAAATGATCAGTTAAATTCAGATCAGCAATACATTAAGAATAAACAACTATGAAAAAGAGTTAAACCAATTTAGTCGGAAAATATTGTAAAACTTTGTGCCATTATTTAAATAAATAAAACATAATAGATCAGTGTTGTTTGTAACTAATGTAGTGGGAAAAATAAGTATAAAGTCCAAATTTAAAACAAAATGCATACGTCGCTACAAGCTCGCTTCAAGTATAACCACATAATAATTATCAAATGCTTGCTGGTTCCGCATGTTCGTAGGCAAAAAACCTTTTATTAATTAACCATCTCTTTAACACACGTTCACAATGAATGACCTTAATGTATTCAATATAAAGACAACGCTTTCATCCACTCGGTGATCCGGATCAACACCATGGTCTGGCCATAAGACGATCAAATTTTCATGGAAAAAAATCATATACAAAATATTGATAAAGAAAATAAATAAAGTATTAGATACACATAACACAACATGTACATGATTCTAGGCTTGTTATTCTTTAGCAAGGCAACCAAAATTCTAAAGATGGTTGCCAGTGCAGCAACCAATTGCGAAAAAGAGACATATTTTTGTTATTTTGTCTTAGTTATCTCTATAACATAAATATGAGGACAAACAGTGCACACACAACTCGACCTGTGCGGTAAGACACTCCCGTTAGAAATTTGAATGGGTTGTGAACTTGCGATATACATAACACAACATGTACATGATTCTAGGCTTGTTATTCTTTAGCAAGGCAACCAAAATTCTAAAGATGGTTGCCAGTGCAGCAACCAATTGCGAAAAAGAGACATATTTTTGTTATTTTGTCTTAGTTATCTCTATAACATAAATATGAGGACAAACAGTGCACACACAACTCGACCTGTGCGTTAAGACACTCCCGTTATAAATTTGAATGGGTTGTGAACTTGCGATATAAAGCTTTAACATAATTTTCAAAACTGAGTTGCGTCTAAGATTATGCAATAGCGAAAAACTTCAGTGCCTTCAGGGCTTTGTTTTTTATCATAAAATGTATTTGACCGTACACTGGGGTGCAGACAGCCCATGTGCCTGCTAAAAGAACCTTAAATCAATAAATACAAACATATGGTGACATTTATACAGAGGTTTAATTGTTACATTTTTAACTTTAAACAAATTTCATCCATAATAACGACTAAACATAGCGATGTAAATCAAACACAAGATTCGATGAATGTTACGATGACGGATACTATTGACATTCCACACATCAATTGGCAGGACATGTATTGTTCTCAAATATTCTTCATTCACAACGATCATTTAGTTTTCATAACATTTAAATCCTCGACAACAGTTTTATTTATCGCTTCCCCTTTAGTTAACATGGCCAAAGAGCAACATCATTGAATATCGAAACAACAGTCACGAAGCTTTGTTGTCTGGAACTGTTGTTGATTCATTAAAGTAAAAAAAGGACCCAGTTTTTATGGTAGGTAAATCACGCCGGGTATGCGGATACTCTGATGGTGGATGGCGCTCCCATAACCGAGAACAACAAACGTCACGCGCGAGATGAATGTAGCTCAGTTTTGTATAAGTTATATCCTAAAGATCAGTTTTTAAGACAAGACACATGGTCGAGTTGATAAATGGTGTATCCTTTTGTACTGGGAAGACAAAATTTCACGGAAAATGGTTCATATTTGCCCCCAAATTAGAAAATTCGGTCGGAAAACAACATAAACTGGAGGAACAGTAAACATTTGAACAAAATAAAACTACTTAGAAATATTGCAAGAAAGTGTTTGCTATTCCAGAATGTAGAGTAATCACTGCGCTTCAAATTCTGAAATTTCGATAATTCAATGAAATATAAACAGAGATAGACCATGTTTTAATAGGTGGTATACATCAAGATACAGGCACTTCTATTACCGACAAAGGGCACTTCGGATCACGGAGACTTTCGACAAATTGGGCACTCTGATAACCAAGTTTTATCTTCTACCTTAAATGCATTTATGTATGTTATTGCTTTTTGTCAAACGCAACACTTTAACTAATGGCTTCGCCATATTAGGTATGGTTACGTACTGTGTTCATTCGATGCGAAACCACACATGAAATGCACAAGTTATAGAAATAAATCTGAATGTCGCGTTAAACCACACAAGACGAATGTAAGTATACATAAAATTCATTTAGAATTACGTTTACCCTTCGGTGTGCTAATCTGATTTTCCATTTACTTTTATCGACTTACACTAATGTCTGGTTTGACAATGATAACACACATCTCATGCGGTGAATATGCAACTAACAAGTTAACAAACACAATAGTTAAACTTTTGTTTTCAATTTAATTGTTTTTTTTATTGATGTACTTCCAGTCGTTACATGGTTCTCTACTGTGTAAGTCGCATAAACTTTCCAGTTAGATTTTACAGAAAAGCATTGGTAAAATAGTATTGAATTGACTGGAAAGTGCTGTAAATATCTAAATCAAGAATGAAATGAACGCTTTGTGCGTGGGTGTCATAAAATGGCCGGTGCACTACTTCCGACTTAACAACTTGTTACTTGGAAAGAAATATGATAGTTATGCACTATTCAGAGTCTTGTCTATCTCGAGAAATATTTGGGTCGATGTTTCAAAGGTTATAATCATTATATCAGATAGAATGAGCATTATACAGCCACATATCGTTCATATGCGTTAAATGGATTAGAATTGATTTTGACATACTTTATTTTTTTCGTGAAAAACTTAAATAATTTGAGATGAAAATTGATACTGAATATGTCAGATTCGCCAAAATAATTTTTAAAATCGGTTAAATTAATCACATAATTCCCTTATCCCTGTATATAAAATGTACAACAATCATCTATATTTTCCTTCATTTTAACCGTTATGTTAGACACTCCACAATGCATCTGCGCTGCTTCTTAGGGGCAAAAATGTTGGACGCACCTAATCATGGTGTGTATACTCCAAACAGGCCCAGGTACGCCCCCTGAATTAAGTTTCATGGCTTAGGTCGAAGAATGTTTCTTATTATTCTATTTACTTTTGGTAACTTTATATTTTACTTTAGCCATCTGAAATATACATTAAATAAAAATATACGATGAACAACATTTTGTCGTATTAAGGTAGCAATCGACAGTGCCTATTGTTTTTAGACAATCTACTATTTATACTAGATGTACATTTTCATTTTTCATTACCACCATACCGTATAATCGAAAGTATGCCGTCAAAAGTATTGTTTTAATGACATGGTTTTATGAAATAATACATTTTGACTATTTTTATCGGGATCATCAGTTCTACAAAGCAACAAAGCAACATCGTTACATCCGCACTTTTAACACCCAATAGAGCATTCTCACAGCGGCCTTACGATGAGAAACTCGCTGGCTGCACGGACTGTATATATTGTAATCTAGAGTCCGTGCTGGCTGTAAATCCGCGTTGGTGTAAAGGGAGACAAATGCAGAACTATTGTATATAATTTTCCACATGAAACCGAGTTTTTCAAAAATTCATTGAAAATGAAAAATGTACTCCAGGTAAGCGTTTAAATACGTTAAAAAAAGTGGGGTGGTATATTCGGCCCACATTTTTTTCACACCCCACAATAAAGGTTTCATATAGAAAATCACCCCATATTTATAGTAATGTCTTAGTAATCAATATATATATATATATATATATATATAATCAATATATATATATATATATATATATATATATATATATATATATATATATATATATATATATATATATATATATATATATATATTTATTTATTTATTTATTTATGTGTGTTTATTGCGTTGTTCTATTTGTGATTATATGAATTGGTTTTGTTAAACCACATCTTTTAAACCTCGAAGAAACGAAAACATTTTTAAGAATAGACTTGCAGTTGTAAATCAAAGGTCAGGTAGCTAGTGGCCAATTGTTGGGATATCTGTTTCGATTATAACGACATTTATTGACTTCGATGACCATCTTGAGAACTTCAATTAATGAAACAGTTGACCAGTTGATTGAAGATGAACAATGTTAGACGATACCGGCGATAATCTAGCACTTCATGTACTCATCTAAAATGTCTATTTGTGTTAAGGGACTTGTTCACAACCTTTCGTATTTTTGGAAAATGATCAATTAATGCATTTTATAATACAACAGTTATATAAAGAATAGGTTAACATGATAACATTGACAAAAAACATTTTTAGATCTGGTATTTGGCTAAACTACCGATTAACATGCATGCATTTAATTTACAAAAATGAATGGCTTGCTTTAAGTATTTATTGGTTAGCTTTCCGAAATATCAAACTCGTACTCGCTATTCTTATAACATATTGACCGCAAGGGGGTTGGTATTGTTTAACCTTTGTCTAACGTTGCTTTTAAAACTGATGAAAGTACATTTAAATAAAAATAAAAAAGAAGCTTGTGCATTTTTTATAAGTCCCACTTTGGTTATTTAACATAATATGTTATTTAAGTGTCAGTTATAGTTTTCAACAGGCTAAAAATTAACATAAGTGATCTATTTACCAGTGCATTTGAGATATATTCAACATCTTTTCAAAATGAAACCGGCTCGCAGTGCCCATCGATTTATATTTTACGCTTGGAGAACCGGAATCGATAATAATATTAAAGGCAGAAAGGTAGGATTTAATGTTGTAATATCCTTATAGTCTAATGATTCATCCATGTATGGGTAAAATATATCGAATTTTATCAACAAATCATTGAAGATGGAAATCCAATTCCAGTTCTACTAAAAGCTCTCAACCAAACATGATTATACAATCGTTTACAATTCTTACAATTAAATCATATGCATTTGTTTGCATAGGTGCATTGTAGTTCTAAATCGTGAGTTTTACATTTGACCACGTGTTTTTCTTCGTATAAAAATGAATGATTTGTTATGGCCTTGAAATAAACGTTTGATTGAGTGACTCGATTGTGCATTTTTCCATCGTCCCGATATATTTAATCAGACACAGCTTCTAAATACAAATCATCTTTGACATAACAAGTGGTTGTTGTTTTTTCTTGCCATCGATTAATGTAAATAATGTTCGAGTTAAATTATAAGCAATGTATACATCAATAGGTAAACGTGTATGGCATTCGCTATCAAAAATATAATTTATTTAATTTAAAATACGTTGTCATCTTATAAATATTATTTAGTTTGTGTGTAAGCAGTAATAAAATCTTAAATCCCCCCCCCCTAAAGCGAAAATGAAATATTCCTTTAGAGCATCTTTGTAACAAAACAAACAACACCAACGCGCATTGATGCAATTGAAACGAACCAAGTATACGTTTCAATTGGGAGTGAAAACTTCATTGAACACATTTGTAAAGCCAAATACTGTACATAAAAATGCTTATTTAAACATTTCACTGGTGCGTGTTAAGGTAGACACTGAGTATGATGTGTTGTATTGATTACTGTAAAAATAGAGAAACAAAATAAATTTAATGTTTTAAATAAAGTACTGCAGCTATTTGTCTTAGAATTAACTGAAGTTTAGAAGAAAAAAATACGTAAATGTTCAACGTGTGAATTTTAGACAACCAATCGTGTTAAATCGAAGGATATAAGGTATGTGACACTGTTTGCTTACATGTATCAACTGTAAATTAACAGACTCATATTGACCGACGATAGATCGACAATACATTAATAAATGCTCATAATAATAACATAACAAATCTTCACAGATGACCGTACATTATCACGTCTGGTCTTGGAGTGAAACCATTCACATAAAATTAAATGGCACCAGTAAAATATATATCTTATTTTAGAGAGTGCTTTCCAAAGGCAATCATTCCAAACACAGCCGCGTCAGAAAAAAGAAGTCACAAAAGTAGGTCATGGGTGTTGGCGCTGGCGAAGGTCAAGGTCGCGGTCGCGGAGGGCTGTGCCCCGGTATTCTCTGGGGGATACTTTGGTTCCTGATCCTTTGGTTCATTGGCTGGCCCGTTGCGTTCTTCGTCGCTGGGTGGTACGTGTTCCTGTTGCCTTTCTCCGCCTGCTGCGACTGCATGAAGACCGTATGCGAATTCCTGCTTAAGGTCGTCCAGCTTCCATTGACCTGCGCGGAGAATATGATTGCAATGAAGCCACTCTGCGGCGGCTAGACGCTCTGTTTGGGGAGGGGTAGAAGCTCAGTGGATGTTAGACGCTCTGCGGAGGTTAAACTTTCTGCGGAGCTTAGACGCTCTGTAAAGGTTAGACGCTCTGCGGAAATTATACTTCCAATGAAGGAATACCTGGATTGACAATTGCCTTAACCATTTAACGGAAATGAATACTTGCAACGAGCTAATTTATTTGAACAACTACTCGGGCATTATGTGTATTTTATTTATTTAATACATTAAACATTTTGATAAAACTGCGATTCACGTATTTTGTTTTAGATACCTTCGTTTTAAAAAACTGTGCGAAATTACTATTCCAATGACTTCATTACAGATGTCTCCAGCAATATACGGTGATTCAAATACAGCATGCTCCTTTTATGGATAAATATTACACGCGTCATGAGGAAATTTGTTTAAAAGTTTTGAGCTTCGCTGGCTTCATATTGCATAATACCCATTTTGCATGACTCGGGCCATATATAGTCCAGTCATTCTAGCCTTAAAATGGCTAAAGGTAGAAAAAATTGCAAAAGAATTTATTTGTTTGTTTTTAGGTATTTTAATATACGTAGAATTGCATGACAAGGTTAAAAATTACTTTTCTTTGGCGGAAAGTGCTCAAATTTGTAACGAAACAACATGCCTAGAACTTCAGCTGAAACCAGTGGAAATTTACAAAATTGATTATATGAAATGCATCTGGCCAGTAAGTATTAGTTTTCATAGTTTATGAAGCATAGACGACATACAAAGCATGTCTAGATGCCGGTGATGATTCTTAAATTGACTTCTCTTTTTATTTTGATCATATTTATCGTATGTCGTTGGTCAATTTACCCCACCCACTTCTTACAAACAGGTCCATTGTAAACTCAAGATCATTCTTCTAAGAAGATAATTCATTGCAACCAGAAACATTTATGCAGCCCAAGAATATCTAATATAAGTAAAAATAAGCAACTAATTTTTTACTTAAATTCCTTTTAATATATTCATGGTTAATATAATGTGAAGACAATATATACTTCACACCTTTTATATGAAATGCATATTAAAATAAATGTACATAAATTGTCGAAAAACATATTTTTGACAAGCTTATATTTTCTATTTGTTCAATATGGAATTAAAGATCATATATTGATTTGATGTCGTTTAATAATATTATTATTAAATGAATGATTAAAGTATATTTTATATTTCAAATGTGTCCTTACTGGAATCAATTTGTTGTTGGATATTTCCCAGCCCCAATCTACTGCATCCAGATTGTTGTTTCCTCGCCATATCTGTGTCTGTAGGTATGTGCGCAGTGAGTGAAAGCGAAAGGCAGCCGTGGTCGGTGGTAATGTCTCTACTTGGACGGATGTTTTACTTGTGCAAACCTTCTGGGTGAACTTTCGGAATCTCAGGATATCGAGCCCTTCAGAAGGAACACCGTTGTTGAGAAGAATCATTGCCTCTTCACTACGAGTTGTTATTTCGTTAACGTCTGGTTCCTCTTCATTAAATATCGCAATGGTCCGTCTGAATTCGGAACTGGTTTTGAACAACTTTAGTACGGCTTCTTTGCTGATACCATGTATCCTAGAAGTCGTATCACAACCTGTGTATGCATGTATGAACGGAAGCATGCTGCATAACTCTGGTCCAAGTACAGTTTTCGTTTTCTTGATATCCCAGACTTTATTTGTCTTATTTGCTCGCCTTATATCTGATTTATAAAGCAGATTGTGACTTGAATCGTCCCCATGGTGACACAATAATACAAGCACGTCAGTGTCTTCGTCGACAACGACCGTATCATGCGATGTTGCTTCTTGAACTGCAGTGCTTACTATCAACGTATCAGCGTCATCGACTGCTTGTATTGCATCCACGTTGTTGTCTCTCAGGTATTTGCTCAGGATGGTTAGAAAGTTCTGCTTGTTTTCTGTGTTGTTGAGGAATTTTTCCTTATCTGACCTGAACGTCGTATCAAGGTTAAATAATGCCTTTGTCCCTATTTCCTTTCGTTCGCCTCATATGTGTAACATCCTTGAGACTTGGTGAGGAGGAATACCCGTCAAACACAACTTTTGCTCTGTTGCCATAGTGTTGTTGAATACTTCGAAGGTATTGTTGGCATATCTGCTGAAATGTACTGTTTTTCTTCCATGGAACACGTTGCAGCAATGACTCACCATCTAAAACATATGTTGGTGATTGTAGGAAGGTGTTAGCTTGACAGTCACCCATATTCCAAATAGCTTCGGATAAATTCGGTTTGTTAGCCTCTCTTAGAAGTCCACTTTTGTCAAACATAGACGATGGAACTTGGCACAATTCATACTTGAAGCATAGACTGTCTCCAATATTTCTTGCAATCCAGTGTCAGTTAAAAAGTGCCCTATGCACCCCAAGAAACTCATCTGCATATGGAATCCACCCAGTCTCAATACTACCCGTCTTAACGGACTGTCAGCATTCTGTTCTCTTATTACTGTATGAGCTTTCAGGTACAGTGGTTGGTCAAAGGTTATGATAGGTGTCACACTAAATTTCTCTGCTTGCTTTGCAACAAACCATAAAGTAGAGTTGATACATGTGAGATCACTGTCTATCATTGGCAAAAATGCCATGTCAAAAAAAACATTTGCTGCCCCTGGATGTGTTCCTTGCTGAAATGTCTGCATAAATCCTGACCAATTAGGTCTTGTCTGTCTTGCAATCCAAACAGATTTGACCAACAAGTTGGCAGAATGGAAGAAATTCTTATTCTTTGGGGAAATCTCAGTCAGTTCATTAAATTTGATGGGCGGGACTGAAGCCTCGGATGGCTTGTAATACTTAATTTCAATGTTGGCCTCTGATAACTGGCTATAGTTGGCATCCGTCCTTGGTATATTCCAACTGGTCTTCTGCCCTGGGGTTTTACAAGAAATTATACCCATTCCATGAAAAGTATTCAGTCCATCAAGTGTCCTCGAATTGTGGTCGACATTGTCTGCTACAAATTGCATGAATTGTCCAGGGAAGTAATCTTTGAACAATGTTGAGTTTGAAGCTGCTGCATTGATTTCAAACTTTTGTACTTCACCATATGATGAGCATAGGCCTAATTGAAACAAAATATCAATAAGGAACCTCGAACTAAACTGGTGATGCATTTGTAAGCCTAAGGACAAATAACATTTCTAGGGGCACAAGCTTGCATTATTGCTTGCCCGACAACAGCGATTTTCAACTTACAATCTTTCTCAACAAATATGTTGTTCAAAAATATCAGTAAACTCTTTGGCAAAAATGCTAAGTTGTCTTCAATTGATTTAACATTTTCTGATGCTGGGTAGAACGACTTATAATACTGCATGGGTTGGATGTCATTTTTGATAAGTTTAGCTGCTGTTAACAAGATATTTTCTCGTTCATTTGATGCCTCATTTTTCTGACTCTTGTGAAAATTATGAATGATATATGAAGCTGTAATCTTTAAGGTTATAATGTCACTTTTACCATCTAATTCTCCTATAACAATATCAGTACCAAAGTGTTCTATCAGTTTGTTTTTCATATGTTTTGTACTGTAAGACTTGTCACAACAGAGTTCAGTCATTTTTTGGACGAGGTCACTCACTGATATGACTTTACCTTCCGAACTTTCTACATATTTCACAACTTCTTGAAATGCTAACAATTGGTCCTTATCAACAGGCCTTCCTGGACGTTTTGAACTTGTTTTTTGTCTTTTATTTGAACGATATTTCAAAGGTATGTCTTTTCCAGTCCGGAAGTTTGTATTACATGTCTGGTGGTAAACTGCATCAGCAGCAGGCAGATCTATGATGTGCTCAATTCTTTCAAGCACTGATATACCCCAAAGGTCATTTCTTTCTTTACATTTCTTTATTATAGTTTCTTGAAAGTCAAAAGTTTTGACATCCCATACATCTCCACCCCTTTTCTTTTTGTCCGATTTAGCATAATTAGCACAGAATAAGCAGTCAGACTTAATATCAAAAGTCTCGTCCGATCTTAATATTCTGCTGTTCGCCTGGTCATCCATCATACCTTGTCCTGCAACAAAAATAATGTTTGCATAAATATATTTTAATATAATTGTAATACATACCACTGTAACTGAAGTAGAATAACGTTAAATAATGATTTGTGTTACTTCCGATAAAAGCCGCCCGGCATTTTGAATCAGTGTTGGTTGCATTTTTCGTGACCGACTCGATCGTGAAATATATGTTCTTTATATAGTAACATTCTTCAGTATACATGTAATTAGGTACAAACTGCTGGGTGGCCTGAGTGGCATAGTGTTAATAACCACTTGTGAAAAGACAAAATCCAAATATCATGGACTAGCAGTATAATTATACTTTTAACTTATCTTTTGTTCTGATTATAATACATAAAATATTTCATAAAATCGATTGTTCAGTTAATGTAACATACCATGCTGAATGAGAAAGATGGCAAAAACTACATGATCTGCTGGTCTTCTCACATGCTGTATATCACTGATGTAGTGACCTGAAATGGTGTTAATATAGATAATATTTAATATTTAGCAATTTCATGTACTTAATGAACTTTTTTAAATCAAAGAATATACATAAAATGCGAAAAACTAAGAACTCATATTCCCCGAAATTTGCGAATTTTGACACAAACACGCTTCCGTAGTTTTAAAAATTGTGCAGACCTCGGTTTATAAGTTGTCAAAAAAAAGTGTTTTTTTTCATGTATTTAGGATGCCTTTGGTAAATTTCAACTCTCCATGTGTATTTTATATGAAAAAAAGTCTACAAAGATGTATAAACGCCTCAATTTAATAACTTGATGATTCATGTCTTTTAAGAGGGCTCTGATATTCTTATAATCTTCTTTCAACTAGATTTCTGCTAAAACAGCGGCACCATTAAGCATTGCTCTATATTGAAATATTACAATTCACATCGTTTGAAATACAAAACTTCTACTTACTGTCTTTATAACGTCAAATCACAGTTGATTCCACATCGATCAGCACTTTCAACTGACTTTGCCCGCCATATTGAACTGTTTCACGTCACTTTATGACGTCATATTTATTGGAAGAAACCGTATGGTGTACTACATGAGACATAATAAAACTTCGCATTTTTCGCCATTTTCAACGTTGAATTTTAACACTTTCCCCATTGAGTTGAGACTTGAAAAAAAAACTATGAATTAATAAGACGTATGAAAATACGACCCACACGGAATAAATTCTTTTGCAATTTTTTCTAGGTTAAAAATAGACCGACTGGAGTAATATAATTATAATCAGAACTGCCTAAATATTCAAACTTTTTTAAACCGTGTATCGTTATAAAGAATACGAGTTATTCCATTGCCAGTTTGTATAAGAATATAATATGATTATAGGTGCTACCTAATTTACGGGCAAAAGCTTAATTATTTTTAAGCTATTTAAAAATTACAGTGTGATTGTAATAACATTAAAAATTATACTCACAACTCATCTTGCAGGCTGCGCATGAAAACTGGTTGTGAGCCCTGGTCTATGGTGAGGCTGAAATTGGAAACACACAAATTAGAACATTAAGGATAAAACAAAAGTTTGGTTCAATAAAAAATAAATAGTAAGACGTTTTAAAGTATTATAAAAGAACAATAGTCAATCACTTGTTATTAAATTTTTTGAAAAACATTTTTTAATAAGTTTTGTACCTACCTTTGATTGGTTCTGTTTTAGTCATCTGGTACTTTTTTACTGTTGAGAGCATCCTGTTTCCATGTTGGTCTTGGCGAGTATCTGTGTTTTATTTGTTTTGGTTAGTGACTGACATGTCACCCACCAGCATTAATTTCGCATGGGCATAATTTTGATACTTGATTAATACTTTTAATGTATTTTGGTTATCATTAAAAAAAAGATAATGCATCGGAAAAGTATATATGTGTGTACAGTTAGAGTTTGTTGTTGGAGTATTATTTGATTGTTATGTTTTAATTGGATCCGGTTAGTGACTCACATGTCACCCACCAGAAATGTAAACTTAAATGTTAATGTGACATTTGATATTTCTCCTATGTAGACAGACAGACGGTATTGTTATGCAAATCAAACAATTATTGAAATATTATTAAATAATATTTTGTGTATCATACGAAACACACATCAATAGCAACACTAACCCAAGTTATCAAATAATGAAAAAGCAACAACGCAAGAATATGCTGATAAAATTAAAAAGTATGTAAGTTTATACTGTTTGTGATATTAACAAGGGTATTGTATGATCCAGAAAAAGAATGGGATTTAGGTTATGTCAAACGTGCATCATTTTACTGCATATCGTTTGGGTAAGTAAATGTTGTTTATGTGTAATAAACGAAATGCATTTTTAAGCCAAAAAATGTAGATCAATCCAATTATTATAGATATCATGATCTGGGATATAAATTGAAAGAAAAGACAATTACTGATCAAGTGAAGTAGTTGCAAACTGCATGTTATATATTCATTTCTAGACATAATAAGGCAAAAAATAATCATGCCAATAAAAATTAGATTAAATGTGTAAGTTAAGCATTAACAAAGTAATGTCCTTTTAAGAATGAGAAAAAAAAATACTGTCAATAAAACAGACTGGTTTAATTGTTATTATTGGAACACAAAGTTTTGTATTTAATGCTTATTTGTTGTTTATTTTACCCTACCGGTTTTACCGGTGGGGACTTATGGTTTGCGCTCTGTCCGTCGGTCCGTTCGTCTGTCACACTTTTCTGGATCCTGCGATAACTTTGAAAGTTCTTTATATTTTTTTCATGAAACTTGAAACATGGACAGATGGCAATATGGAGATTATGCACGTCATTTCATTTTGTTCCTACGTCAAAAATTCTGGTTGCTATGGCAAAAAATATATTGAAAAAAATAAGCTACTTAATGGTACACATACATGTATGGGGACATCATTGCTTGGCAATAGCTTGTTTAAAATTAAAACATTTCCCATTCAAATATTAATAAAAAAAGTAAATGAACCATAGATTATTCTGCCATAATTATTTGCGGAGCTAACACATTTTAAGCATGCGCTAGTTACAAATAGTTGATTATCCATTTTTACAAATACATAAATATAGAAAATAAATTTAGTCTCTTGTGGCTGCTCCACTGTTTAAAATATTAATTTCTATGATCACTTGTGAAATAAAATTGATAATCTTTCTATGTCAACAAATATTTTCTAATCTTCTTTCATTCTACTTCTTAATGTTCTTATTGTAATTTCAAGCGCTTAAAATCCCAAGTATCATTCTCTTCAGAGCTATCTGACTCGTAAGCAGGATTCAAGTCTTTTACAACTGATTCACACATGTATGTGTACCATTTAGTAGCTAAGCTAGACTGTGGATGTACACCATCGTAAAACAAACTGTATGAAAATTTCTTTATTTTGTGCTTATTCTGGCCATTCTTGCCTCGTTTTTTAGTTTTGCAAATTAAAAGGTCTCTATCCCAACGAACTGAATGTTTTGAAAAGCGTTCATTTAGTGAGCTTATTAGTGAATTTATTTCATTGATGTCATTTTCCAAGTCAATTTGTTGTTGTGAAATTTGATCATAAGTATACATTGATTTGGTCAGTGTTCTTTTTGACATATTAAACTGTGATGAGGAAATCAATGAAACAGGTGAAATATGGACTAATTTGCATGAAACTGTACTGCTGTTGTAGGTTTTATAAACAGAATTTCTGACTTCAAGAATGTGTGATGTTTTAGCAAGATCAGAAATGTAGACGATTTCTGTACCATTGGCATGGTGAATTTTTTCAGTTAAATTGCATATGCCTGCAGCAACAATGACAAATACATGGTGAACTGATGTTGATGATGAGAATAATTTTCTTAATTTGTTGTCAAAAGCTTGTGTTAATGTTTCTATTTTTGCTCCCGGAATTATGATTGTATGTACAGTGTAAAGAGTAAGTGTTGTGTTGGACATTAAAAACTGTTTTAACTTTGCCCCTCTAGAATCTGTGGCAAAAATAATGTGATCCATGACGTTTTCTGAATCTACAATAGCAAATAAAATATGTTTTAAATACATACAATATTGTCATACAGAAAAAATTCCTCTGTGTTAACACAAACAGGACAAGTGCATCCAAATTAGAAAAATGTTTCATTTTGAGTAATTATGAAATAAATTGTGTTTCACTTCACCAGCATGTTAAATTTATTTGCAGGAAATCAATAATGCCAACAAAGAATTGAATGGAAACCAAACAGCATTTGTGGTGTATGAAAGAATGATGGAGAGTTCGTCCCCAATGTGTTTGTTATAATTTGAAGAAACATTATTTTACCTTTCTGGTTAATGTCATCAAATTAACCTGAAATTATATTAGCAGCAATTGTCAGTGTTTATATCGGGTAAGAAATTAGAGAAATGTTATAACTTTATTGAATTATAGAATTTATATTGTGGCTTAGTTTTTACATGAACACTTGCAAGCATTAAATAAACTTCTCAGTAAATTGGTTAGTAGCTGACATGCCACCCACCAAACTTACTTGAAAGTATTCAATACATTCATTCTTCTGTACCTTGTATTTCTTGGAAGTGGTTGTTGAAAGAAGTTGATAGTAGTGTTTGGAAAACATCATCATTAATCAAATTCAATTGAGCAAATTTACTTCCTGTTTGGTTGGCAAGTTTTGACAAGCGCTTAATTTCATTTGACCTTGCCTTAGTTCGAGGTGTATCAACAATATGACATAACCTGTCTTCATTAACCAATACATTTGGATGCCAAAAAAAGTCTGAAATTTCATTTGGACCCCCAGCTGTTTTTGCCCTTGAAAGTGCTACAAAGAGAGCTCCGGGATTCTTTGACTCAAAAGACTTTGTACCTGGATCAATAACTATGTAGCGATTTGTTTCACCATGTCCGATTGTCATGCCTTGACATCAGTGAATTGTTGTACCCCAGGCAAGCCTTAAAAGTAATTGTTTTCGTTTGCAACCACGACAATAACATTCCACTTTTCTTTCTGCAGGTACAAGAGGGACAATGCATGGGTTGTCTTTCATAAAAGGTGGTCCTGTGTACCTTGGGAAATGCACCATAACAACATTTGGTTGACAAAGAGGTGGTTTGTTACCATTACAGTATATAATGTCAACTATGGTCCCAATGGAGCCATTGAACAAACCATAGGGAACATTAAGATTGCAGGTTAGCATGACTTTTGCACCTCTGCATAAAAAGAGCACTCTCATTAAACCATGGACTTTGTCTTCAGTGGCACTCAAAGCATGTGGGCCATGATCAATACAGGGTATCTTAGCAACAGGAAATTCAGAATTGAGTGTCTTAAGCTGATTCATATTATGTTTGTATTCAGACGCATGAGTAGGGAAAACAAAAAGAGCATTTTGTTCAATGTTTTTCATCACATTGTTAGTATAACGACGTTTGATGTCATTCCATTGAAACTGTTGAAGCCATGTGGCATTTTCTTTAGTAAGTTTGTAGTCTCTAAGTGACATTAAAATGTCTTTAAAGTGTTTCTGTTCCTCATTTTGACGAATAATGGTATCTAAATGAACAACTTCTGAAAACTGTTGCCATACCAAAGCAACCATGCATGGCTGCTGGTATTTTGCCATTGAAATGATAAACAGGTGAATCAAGAACAGGTGGTAATTGTACATCATCTCCAAAAAATACAACAACAGGAAGCCCACCCCAGTCAGCTGTCACATTGTTTATACCATGCTTGCAATGAAACTCCATCCATCCCAATGTTGTACATCCAATAAGGGACCTCTCATCAACAAGTAATGCTTTAACGTTCTTTAGATTACTTTGTAATGTTTCCCCACGTGATCCATCAGGAGTTGACATATCCTTACAGGAAACTTTTCCTGTAGGTATTTTTAAAAAGCTGTGTATTGTTTGTCCACCAATAAGATTTGCACTGTTACCTGTGGGACAAAGGACTTGAACAGAATCATGAGAATGGAACAAGTGTCTTATTGCCTGTACAAGACATTTAATGAGGAACGACTTGCCAGAGCCAGCAGTTCCACTGACCACTAGTCGAAGAGGTGTAAATGGTAACTCGTTTTTACAGTTTTGAAGTGTTGTCATAATAATACTAAATGCAAATTTCTGTTTTGAGTTCATATTAGATAAATCTACATTTTCATATTCAATGTGGTTGTTAGGCTGGTCTTCATCTTTTAAGGACTCCAAAAAGTGTATGCCTAAACCATCTGGATAGTTGTATGAACATTGTCCCCAATCATGGTTTGGACTACAATCATCAAAAGTATAATCATCATCATTTGACATAAATTCATTATTTGGTCTTAAAGTCTCCACCCATTCTGGCTGTTCTACTATGATTTCTTCTGGCTCGCATTGTTGTTCATGAACAAAGTCATCAGATTGATTTCGTTTGGCTCTTTCAATAGCAGCTTTGATAAAGTTTGGACATGCTTCAGACTCTACAAAGGTGTTCATGACTTCAGTCCAAGTGTTTGTTCCTCTTATATCATCTAATTTCCTCCAGTCTGGCCAATGCAAAAGCAGTATGGTCCTTGAGTATTCTTCACTGAATGGCCATACTGTTTTTGTACTGTTACCAGCTATCACAGGAACTTTGCCTTTGTTGCATATAAATTGATACCATGAGCATTTTTCTTTCTCAGGCCGTGACAAATTTTTATCCAGAGGTGTACTTTTTGTGCAAGTGTTGCCAGTACCCTGGACCCAGACATGCTTACTGACTGAAACTGGTGACTGCTGTGAAACAAAGGTAAACCTGTCAGTTCATATGCTGCTTCCATACTTGAAATGTCTCTTTTTATTGTATTCATTAGCAACTTGGTGCAGAGGGATTTGCCATCAGTGCTACAAGTTTCATCAGTGGCATTTACCATTGCATTAAAAAGATCAACCACTTCTCCAGTTGGCTGATTTCCTTTGCATGCATAACCAGAAACATACTTCTCAGTTGCAATTATATCACTTTTTGATGGATTATCTGGTGAACGTTTTGAAAGGATTAAGGATATATCACCATTTGCCCGCCATGCTTGAGTATGGTACTGGAAATCCTGAACCAGAAATGGGTGGTCTCTCTTCATTTCAAGTCTAAGAGAGCCATTTTTATCCTTTACAATTGCGGTACTATCACGAATACCTTTACCTTGCATGTTTTCTGACCCAAACTCCATTCTACAGACTTTGTGTGTCATCCCCTTTTTTGAAACGAGGCAGTACGATGAACAACGGTGCAAGTTAATTTTATTTGTAAGAAGTAAATGGTCTTCTAGTATAGAATTTTCACTCTGACTTATGTCCATGAACAATTTAAAAAGGGGATTTTTAGATTCAAGTGGTGCGGGTGCATTTCCCTCGGGAGGAGGCCACAGATCCTTGTTTGGATTACCAGAGGCATCAGAACCGGCAGGATGCATTGCGGTCATGGCAAAATTTTGCTGTGCCCACTCAGAGAGCTTACTGGCACAGACCGTTTTTCAAAGCCTCATGAAGAAGATTGTGTGGTTCTCTGTCAGATCTCCAACATAGTCCATGAAAGTGAATCATGCCTCTGGATTTGGCAAACTCTTACCTGTACCAGAAAGTATCAACCTTAAATGCAGTTTTCATTACAGTTTCAAAGTATTCTTGTGTCCGAAGATTAAAGTAATGTGAGACAATGTGACTGTTATTTTGAAGAATAGAAAATAGAAAGTTTTTGTCGTTAAGATCAACAATTTCACCAGTTGTTTGTAGATTGTATTGAGTTAAACGTCTCCTTAGTGGTGCAAAGTAAAATTCAGCACAGCTAGCAGTGCTGAAAAATGAAGGGAGGCCTTTTCCAGCATTAATTTGGTACTGAATAAGTGCTCTTAACTCTTGTGCTCTTCTGGACCAGTATTGTGAAGTTCCTCGAAGAGAAGCACCAAAGTACAAGATTTTTTGTGCAATAGAACTATCACCATTTTGAATTCTTTGCTTAAGGTCAGTGATGGACATGTGCTCATCACCGATCTGTTGTTTCATGATGTATGTGCTCTGTTCTAAAGCTCTTTTATGTGAAATAATGTTATGAACTATGATCTTAAAGTACTTGTGTTGTGCAAAACGACCGTCTGTGTACCATATCAAATGTTCTGCCCATTCACTCATTGAAAAGCAAGTGCTTGGCCGATTTATGTGAAAGTCACCAACACAATTGGGAAACAAACATGGAAATGCAAGAGTAAAAAAATATTGAGTTGTAAACTCTGAAACTGGACTATTGTCTCTTGTTGGCCATGGAATAGTTACTGGATTTTTTCTCGAACATTTTTCTTTACTTTTAGGATCTGTTATTTCTTGTAAAATGGATTCAATGTTATTTCTAATATTAACTGATTCGTCTGGTAGTTGAACAGCTGAAACAGTATCGCCATTTATTTTATCAGGTGATACTTGTTCTTTAGCTGGCCCTTGGTCTTTATCAGTTGTGCTTTCAAAATTACTGCTGATTGTTTCAAGATTTATTTCCCCATTTTCAGGAAGAAGATTAAGTCTATCTTGACTAATAGTTATATCTGAGTAGGCCACATTGTTGGATTTAAGCCAATTCAGTGCTGATTGAACTGCAAAACGCCTTACTTTAAAGTCTTTGTGTATTGCATTATTTCCAGTTTTCCGGACACAAATTATTTGAATATCTGTTGGAAGTTTTGGTAAAATTTGACATGGTTCATTTATATTTTGTGGAAATGTAACACAATGGCCATTTGCCGCAATTCAACCATGCTTAAGCATACGAATATACATGAGTGGTGATATTCTGCTTATTAGTTGCTGTTCAACTAAAGATAAATGGGAAAGTTCTGCAGGGACATTTCCAGGGTCCATATTGTTTTGTTTAGAGAACATTTTAATGTCTGATTTGTCAATGTGACAACGATGACAAACTGTATTATTGTACATTTTCATTTCAATTCTACGTTCGTTACATATGTTACAGTACTTAAATATGTAAGACATTTGTTTTAACTCGAATGATCGTATGCTATCCATTGCAATGTTATGCTGGACACTTTGAGACATTGGTGGTGGAGGTGGTATTTGATTAAAATTTAATGTTAGGTTTTTGACTGCTACAGACAAGGCATAGGCATTTTTTTAAATCCGTCTTTTTCTTTCTAGTTTATCTTCATTTTGGTGAGGATGAACAAATGTTATACCCAATTTTCTACAACTCTGAAATGTGTCCAATTCCTTAGGAGTAAGAGCAGCTGTGCTAATGTGTTCATGAGTTTGTTTAAAAAGTTGTGTAGCTTTTGTGTTTTTCTTAAGGCTGTTTACGTAAGTGATTTTCAGCTTTGCTTTTTTAACAGCTTTTGATGGTATAGCACTTTTCTTGGACTTTTTTATATTCTTGCTTTGTTGTGTTTTTTGTGTGTGCAATATTGGAACTGTTGACAGAGGATTTGTTAGTGTATTTATGTTTGTGGGATTATTTTGTGATAAATGTGTATGTTTCATCAATGCTCTGTTGTTGCCTGTGTTTGAAGTGTTCTTCCTCTCTGAAAGTAGTGTAAAGTGACTGTTCCATAAATGAAGAGTCACATTAAGATCAGAGTTATGTGGTGATAAGTGAGAATGTTTTGTGTAAACAATTGAGGTTAGTCCTGTTTCAGAATTGCATATGCTGCCTTTTAACCATGTGTCTATGTTTATTGGTAAGATATCACATGCTGCTTTAATTTCACATATTGTTGCCCAACCGCATCTTGCAATCATTTGTAAGTGATATTCTTCCACTGAATCATTTACTAATTCATGTCCGCAAATGGCAGACTGCTGCCATGAATTCCAGTTTGCAGTGACATGTGTACAAATCATGTTTCTATAATAAGTGCTCATTGATATAGTACCATGTAATGCTAAACTGAGGCAGCTAAAGAAACAATTGCCATCACCTGGCACATTAAAGTTGTTAAAAACGTTTCCTTCTATTACCACTGAATTTGCATGCATTTTTAAGGAATCTAAATTGTACAGTTGAATAGTGGAATGTGTTGTTTGTATTGTTTTGCTTGAATTATAACGTGTGACACTTGTACCTGTGTTGTTTGGCCTTCTTTTTTTTGAGAGTATTATTGGAAGATATTTGTTCATTTGCATGTATTGATTTATTTATTTCCATATGCTTGGTTGTGCATCTTTGCGTCAAATGCTTGTTTTCGTCAGTTACGTGTGTTACAAGAGGTTGCTTACTTGTATTAGTTACACAGCAGCTAACAATCCCAGTTTTACTAGCATTTGACTGGTGAAGTGAAACGCAGTTCTCCATTTCGGTAGTTTTTACTTTGGAATGACATGTAATGCCTCGAATTACTTCAGCGTACGTACGTTTTTTGTGATTTTGTGTATTCAAACAGGTTGCTTTTGAACTCAATCTATTTTCAATGTGTGGTTGCATGCAGTAATTATGTTCAGCATTTGTGACATTTAAATGATCCTATTACCACAAAAAGTAGTGAAGTAAACAGGTTTTTGAACAGAGTGACTAAAATAAGAATGGTCATGTGAAACACAAATATTATTTTCTATAGTTTGGACCTTTGGGTTATTTAAATTAATTTTTGTAACTTCGGCGTAAGTACGCTTTCTAGAATTTGCTTTTGTTGCTTTCGTTGAACTTGAGTTATTTTCAATATGCGTAGGGATGCAGTAAGTATGTTCAGTGCGACTTGTAGAAGACATTTTTATAATGGGAAATGTATTACTTTAGTGAGCCAAAATAACGCTTTAATGAAAATAAATGAAATATCAAATTAAATGCTACTTTTCCTATGGTATCAGAAAATTGAATAAGTCAATGCTTATTTCTCAATGGTATAATAATTGGTATAAGTCTTTAATAAGTAGTGAAAAAATGCCAGTAAAAATAATATATACAACTGAATTACATGAACATGAAATTAAATGTTGAAATTTCTATACCATAAATACGTGAATATGTGAAGTTTTTTGACTACCAGTACTTTAAATAACACAAATGTGGATTCGAATAAAGAAATTATGTGAAATTTGTTAATTATGTGGATAATTATACCAATTTATATTTAAGTTGGTTGTTGTTATTTAGTTCTCAATTATAATTCATAAATAAACCCTTTTTTAAATAAAACATACCAAGACCAGGAGCTCTCAACAGGACAGTTCTTCCCTCAATATCTGCTGCAGACGAATACCAAAAATGCACCGCTCGCGACCGGAATTAGGGAATACACACCGGATGCTGTATTTCGTTATTGTTATTTTCGTAGTGGTGACCTCCCTTTAAATTTAAGACCTCTAAACAACGCTGGGGTTAATGATTTTAACAAAAAAGGCCTTTTAAATATATATTTTTTATTAATTTATGAGGATAATAATAAAAATAAGGTGCAGAATTAAACGAATAAAATAAATTCGAGACTAATCTTATTCGATTAAATGCGTCGGGATTTAGGCAATACATTTTAGACGGGTTATATTTCTGAACATTATGTTTGGAAAAAGTGAACGCGAAATTTAGTATCGCAGTCTGTGGAATATGACTTGTTGCCTGTTACGGCTTACGGCCGGGAAACAGGCAAACCGGAAGAAAAAAAATTGCATTTTGGCGGTCAAAAACATATTAAACAATAACATAGAGTACGATTCGCTACTTAATAGTTACAGCCATGCCGTATTATTTCATGAGGAATGCATCTACGTGTCATATAGCGTTTGTCGAAGTGCCTATGTGCTCCAGCGCTCTATGATTTTTCATCGCGAAAATAGGTGACGGCAGAAATTATTTGACTTGTATCCCTATAAGGTAATGTCTCTTTGTATTTCAGAAAAGTGATACAAATAAACGGTCAACGCCCGCTTAGCGGGCTTTTGCCCGTATTAATATAGTGGTTAGTTTCAAATAATGTATGTCAAAAGAGTACTTTTTTTTACTAATAACTAAAGTTGTTATGTTTGTTTTCACCAAAAATAAGAATAGGTATACATTTTAAATCAACTCTTACGGTCTACACTGTTATAAAACTAGCACAAATTATAGACTATTTTGTGTTGACTCTAAATACAATGTATATGGGCTGTGCTCTGTGAAAAAGAGGTTTAATGCATGTGCGTAAAGGGTCGTCACAGATTAGCCTGTGCAGTCCGCACAGGCTAATCAGGGACGACACTTTGCGCCTAAACTAGATTTTTGCTAAGAAGAGACTTTCATTAAACAGAAAATATCATAAGCGGAAAAATCGTCCCTGATTAGCCTGTGCGGACTGCACATGCTAATATGGGACGACACTTTACGCAAATGCATTAAGCCCTGTTTTCACAGAGCACGGCCTATAAAATGTATTTTGATAGCGCTCTTCGTGTGGGTCTTACAGACGTCTTCGCGCTTCTGACAATGTCAAAGTATACGATGTTTCTGCAAATGTTACCGTTCACCTATGCTGAAGAAGTACATTTGAAGTGAGATTATTGAACTCATGAAAAGTAAATTATCTACATGTACTGAATACATAACAATTGTTAATAATGCTGTACAATCCCAAATAAATAGTAAGTGTTTAATTACATTGACATTTTAACCCATGTATGCCTAGTGGACTCTCCCATCCTTCTAAATTGGATCAATTTATTTCCGAAATTAGGGATGTCTAGTATATTTATTTCTATATTTAAAATAGTTCTTACAGAAATTCCTTTAAGCAAACAGCGCAGACCCTGATGAGACGCCGCATCATGCGGCGTCTCATCTAGGTCTACGCTGTTTGCCAAGGAATTTTTTCTAGACGCTAGGCATAAATGGGTTAAGGACGCGACGACTCGAATGCTGAAGAGAACAGAACAAAAAATATCTTTATTTTGTTTCACATGTCAATGAGGTCATATCATAAATAAAATTATTTTACAAAACCAAAATTCGAAAAAACAACAATAAAGTTATATTTTGAGGACATGATTATATTAATATTTCCAATATCATACCGTTCGTGAAGTTGCACTTATGTATCACTCTTGTGTTAAAATAGTAACTTCGATTTCGGTTTTGTAAGACAAAAATTCCCTCAATACATAATCAAGCATGAGCTCTGATGTACGGACAATGCTTAATGCTAATAGTTCAATATTGTTTAGAAACTTCTTCATGCTCAAAAGATGTACATGTACGTGCACATTATAAATATTACAAAATACTGAAATTTAATATTTAATATTTTCAATTGAACATTTTGTTTCAAAACAGATAGGTCTCAAAATTCTTCCGCATCGTATAAAGTTTTCTGTGAATATCGAAACTAGCTATGTAAAGTTTCGGTTATGGTTGGGCAAATTTATTTCCTTTCGTTTGTATTTGCTTCCCATCGATCGATCATATTTCAAACAATTGTTGTACAAAGGTATGTCCTTAAATTGTAGTTGTTTCTCTTCATAATTCAAACAATCATTTTTTGCCGAAAGAGATGGCTGTGACACAAATTGTTGTGTTTATTTTTTTCGGAGTTGTACAATGTAAAGCCATGTTGAACCCAGTGGTATTAGGTAAGAACACGTCATTTTATACTGCCATTAAAACCTCTGACCTTGAAATGAAATATATGTTAATCAATACATAAAGATGCAATTTGAAAGTGTGCAAAAACCGGAAGTAGGATTTCTGGACGTATACGTCCATTTTTACAAACGCGATTATTTTTAAGTTTTAAACTCCCAAAAAGACGGATTTGTACGTTGTAACCACCAGATATATTCTAATTGGCATAGATAACATTATATTGCATTCAATTCGTTAAAGAAGGAATACTAACCCCCTTAAACCCATTATAAGTTCATTCATTCTGTAAAAGTTTTCTCCCTTCCTAAACATTTTACATTCACTTTATAGTAATAACATATACATGAAGATCAATTGTGTCGAACTCTTTTGCGAACATTCTTTGTACTTTTTTTAAGTTGAAAAAGGTACACAAAAGTGCCGACAGCTTTCAAATCAATTCGATTTTTGACCAGTGTTCTCCATCAAACAGATAAAGCCGTATATTGAGAGAGCATTTTGACTGACCCAGTATCTTTTTATAAAAAAACAAACATTTTCAAGTCAAACGTGATTCCCCCTATGATAAAAAAGTAATCGATCATATCAAAAGTCGTTGTGTCAGGTAAGAAAACTGAAAATGAGTAATCAATCAGACCATAAACGTCAATAGATTTATTAAATATCTTTGTATTTATGTTTATTGCGCGGTTGTAATGAAAAATGTATTATCGTTTAAAATATCCACATTAAATGCAATATGGATATTCTAGTTACTTAGCTGACATACTTTAGTCCACCATTTAGATTTCAACAACTGTCGTATTAATCTGATTTTATGTTAATGAAAAGTGTATGCAACCGTAATGAGGCGGAACATATATGTGACGCGTTCTGTGAAAATTGGGCAAAATGCATGTGCGAAAAGTGTCGTCCCAGATAAGCCTGTGTGTCCACACAGGCTAATCAGGGACGACACTTTCCGCTTTTATGGTATTTTTAGTTTCAGGGAAGTCCCTCCTTACCGAAAATCAAGTTAATGCGCAAAATGTCGTCCCTAATAAGCCTGTGCGGACTGCACAGGCTAATCTGGGATGACACTTTACGCACATGCATTAAGCCCAGTTTTCTAAGAACAAGGCTAATATATATTATATATAATATGGGGGTTAGACTCGAGCCACAGCGACGATAAGTGCATTGTATGCTCGACATTACCATTCATTTTCACCAGAATAAACCTACCTATTTTGGGTACTTGTACAGATAGAGCATACGCAAAATTAAGTAACACAAGAGACATAAACAAAAGAAAACCCGCACTTATCAATACCATACACCAGTTGGTCATTCGTAAAATAAATCATAGCACAAATAAAATGTTGTGAATTCCTGTAATTATGATCCTCAGAGTTAGTAACAACTTAACGTATCATATAAAACAAGTCTATTGCCAAGCAATGGAGTCCCCTACCGGTAAAACTCCATCTTTTTCAGCATTTTTTCTAGTCTATTTGTTGCCATAGCAACCATAATTCTAAACGCAGGAACAAAATTAAATGGCGTGCATAATCTTCATATTGACATTTTTCCATGTTTCAAGTTTCATGAAAAAAAACATTAAGAACTTTTAAAGTTATCGCAGGATCCACCATTTTCAGCAATATTTCTAGTCTATCTGTTGCCATATCAACCAGCATTCTTGACGTAGGAACAAAATGAAATGACGTGCATAATCTCCATATCGCGATCTGCCAATGTTTCGATTTTCATGAAAAAAATATGAAGAACTTTTAAAATTATCGCAGGATCCAGAAAAGTGTGACGGACTGACAGACTGTCAGACAGACAGAGCGCAAACCATAAGTACCCTCCGGTTTCACCGGTAGGGTACAATAAACAATCATTAAGTATCTAAAATACGATTCTATTGAATCAAAGTGGCTGTTTGTATCGATTACATATGTTCAGCTGAAATTGTTTCGAACACGTTTTTGATTAGACGTGCATCCGAAACGGTTATCTAAATATATCCCTTACATATCGTTCGTTTTCCAAGGTTAATTCCTATCCGTTACAATATGCTACGAATGTAGTTGCGCTACCTTTAACGATTTAATCGAAGATGTACAAGATAACAATCGCGACTGAACACGAACCATATAAATACAGCCCGATTGACAATCTTCCCGGTAATTAATAAATTATTGCAGTCGCAAAATATCGTCAAAGCGAGACGTTCTTTCATATGTAAGATCGACTCCGATCAATACGATGTAAAAATAAGAATAAGTCAGATTTATCGCGCTTTAATCACGAAACTATACGATTGGATACTATGATCTCGATTAACAATTAAGCGTATATCATCGTGTAAATCGTAGACATTTGCTGTACTGTTTATAAATTGTACACAAATAACACGATCTACAACAATGACTACAAAATCTGATAAGATCTGATGGGATTACCGCGATCTTTCACGATTAAGATCATGATGTAAATCGCGACGCCAATCGTGATAGTGTAAACGTAGCATTATGGTTGCCGCGCTGTGATCATAACAGGAAACCAAGCCAGAACGATGCATAACTACAAGGATTAAGCGGGCAATACTTGGCCGTAACTGAATGGTGTCAAGTGCAACAAGAAATATATTTAAAAAAGATATACGGCGTTGATTGTGGTTGGACATGTGGCTTATTTCACACTATTACGTATTGCTGGTCATAAACCTATAGATACAAAACAGAAAACCAAAAGAAGAATGGAAGTGAAATTAAAACATACGAGTCAACCGGCCACACGCGAAGTATCCGTACATATTTTTAAAATTTATACGCGCGTTCTTCGAACAAACCTGTTTTAGGGCTTTGTCGGGCATTGCTATTTGATTCGCTTATTAACAGTATCGAGAATCATCGCGCTCATGCTTAATAAATTAGTCAATATGGTGGAATAATTCTTGTTAAATTAATCAAAAATAATATTGATCATGGTATTGTTGAAAACACATTAAGAATCTATTATTGACATACCATAATTATATCGCTGAATATCTTCGTTTAACATATTTCTGGTCTAAAGAAAATTCCAATTCACCTAGTTCACGCAATAGCGTCTATATTATACAACGATTATTTTACTGGCCGCGAACTCAGGTCAGCACATAAGGTAGTCTTGAAGACGCAGCGATGACCTGTAAATAAACTCTGACATTCACACACAATGGCCGCGAACTGATCCTGAGACCTCGCGGGTTGAAATGCAATGCATTAAAGTGAGGCCACGCTTCCACTGCTCTTTATACTTTTACATGTTAACATGTTGACTGGAATATGGAAGTCAGTACTAAATATGAGAACATAGCCTTTAAGTACAAACGCTATTGCGCTGGCAATCCTCTGAAAATAAAAGGTGCACGCACAAACTGTATTGATTTCGAGAGTTGAGTGTAAAACTGTTCTATCTATTAAGCCTTTTCATTAGAGATACAATTGTTTCATGCAGTTAAACAAAGACGCGGACATGTTTCCAATGTTCTGGTGGTATACTCAAATCAGCCGCGGGAAATTGTATTTGAATTTTATTGGACACTTACACAGGTCAGGTAAGGTCAACAGCTATGCCGAAAAAATAGCGTTCTCAAATCGTATATATCACATCACGCATTCCATTTGGCAGTCCCTGGAGATGGTGGCAGTCAAATACGAGCAAGACTCAACAAACCACATAAGGTTGCCCCTTACTGCAAGAAGCAAACACAAACCTTTACAGACCTCTGGCTTGATATGAAAGAACTCACACCTTTGTGGATAAACTGCTTCGTAGATAACATGAGGTAACGCGTTCTTATTTGTTTCCCTAATGTTTGGTGCACTGTTCTTTTTTATTCATTTGTTTGATAGACTTATTATGGTTGGTTGTTCTTTATTGACCATATTTAGATTTTAATTGTACCAGTGTGCTGTCAATTGTTTTTAGATGATCTGGTTTAAACGGTGTATATGCATAGCATCAACATTTAAGTTTCAATTTGTTCTAAACGGTTCGCATGTTTTGTTAGCGGTTACAGTTAAAAATTATATCACATAGGCTTTAAAACGAATTAGATATCAGACAGAAAACAATATGACCAATTCACATAAAATGCTCAGTTATGTTTTTGTGTGTTTTTTAATTTTAATCACATCTTTCTTCAGTCTTAACCGATTGTTCCAAATAGTTTATCTTTAAAATATGTATCTAAAAAATAGATATTTAAAAGAAAACATAACAGTATTTTTTTTTAACCATGATACACTCCGTACAATTTAATGATGTACATGAAATGTGGATTGATTGTTTTTATTGTGTTGTTGTTTTTAGCTTTTAAAGCACTTTAACGTATTGCAATGTATTTGTTATTAATTGGCTGTATTGTGCAACACTTGACACCAACATGCAATTCACGGATCGGAGGATTGCCACGAAAAGTTAAAAAAACATGCGCAGCAATTGTTTAATCACATGCATAACCACAATCGATTTATACAATATACAAACTAAATACAAGTGTTCTTTTTTATATAAAAAAAAGCTTATCCCCTTAATAGCCGATGACCAAGTGCGATTATTGGATGATATAGCAGATAAATGGGCGGCGCTCTGGTAAAACTGGGCTTACTGCATGAGCGTAAAGTGTTTTCCCAGTAGCCTGTGTAATTCGCACACAACAGGATTTTTGTTTGGTAGAGACGTCCGCTACAAGAAATATTTCATAAAAGCGGCAAGTGTCTTCCCTGATAAGCCTGCGCGGACTGCACAAACTAATCTGGGACGACACTTTACGAACATGCTTAAAGCAAAGTTTTCCAAAAAAAGAGGCTCAAATAATCTTTGAGAGACATTATAGAAACGTCCATAAAACGTGTTGATTGGTTCCAGGCTTGAGTATGACAACGTTACGAGGACCACCAAGAACTCTCCGGGAGTGGAAACCATGATCCCAGGCTTTGGCACTACTGAAACTGTGGAGTATCTGGACAGTGTAAAAATCCCTCTGAGTAGGTCATCTCCCTAACGAAAACCGTAGTTTAATAAATAGTTTGTATTTAATATCCATAATTTCAATTTGTTTCAACATTTTAAAGCAACCAACAGAGGAGCGAGATAAATACGTGTCGAGCAAGCGCATCTAACGGACAAAATTTACCATGCATATCTTTGGTCTACTTATGTCCAATCTTTAATAAATAACGTTACAAATGATGATTATTGCTATTCACATTAATCATTATCGGGTATATACATGTATTGTTTATAATGCATGTACATCGCATCCTTTGCAGCCAAATAAATTAGTATAATTATATCTTGTGATAATTGCCATATATTGTGACCATACTTGGGCATGCTTTTGTAAATTTTACACGCATTATTGCTGCTTTCTATTCAGCAAAGTACTTCAACGACATTGTACAGGCCATGGTAGAATGGGGATACAAGAGGAACGTTTCGGTGTTTGGAGCTCCGTACGACTTCAGAAAAGCGCCTAGTAAGAAGAAGTTCAGATTCTGATTCTGTACACAAAACATTCGACCAGAAAACGTTCGACTTACCCGTAATGTTGTTTATATGGAATCTTTCCGCCCTAGATACAAAACCGCATTGAATTCGTTTAAACACATTTTGTTCATTTTGTTTTTTGAATATCAAGTACTGATTCCGGAAAAAAATCGAGCCCTTGAAAGTTTAAAAACTAAATTCATACCAATTCTTGTCGAACATAAACGTAAATAAAAATTTAGATTATAATCGATATAGTTGTCAATTATTTATTTCAACCAATAAATTAAACGTCATTTTCGTTCACACTCATTATGGACTGATGCCATTGTAATTCACATTAAATGTTTTCCGAAGGTCATGCATGTGATATAAATATTGATAACGGAATACAATGCGTGTAATACATGGAACAAACTCGGATGGGAGCCTGGCTCGGGAAAGGGGATTTAACTCATTTATGCCTATTGGACTGTCCCATCCTTCAAAATTGGATCAATTTATTTCCAAAATTAGGGATGCCTAGTATATATATTTCTATATTAAGAATATTTCTTACAGAAATTCCTTAAAGCAAACAGAGCAGACCCTGATGAGACGCCGCATCATGCGGCGTCTCATCTGGGTCAACGCTGTTTTCCAAGGCCTTTTTTCTAGACGTAAGGCATAAAAAGGGCTTAATGCATGTGCGTACGGTGTCTCCCATGATTAGCATGGCAGTCCGCACATGTTTATCAGGGATGACACTTTCCCCGTTTACGTTATTTTTCGTTTAAAGGAAGTCTCTTCTTTACAAAAATCCAGTAAATTGGGAAAGTGTCGTTCTTGATTAGCCTGTGCAGACTGCACATGCATTAAGTCCCGTTTTCCCAGAGCCAGACTTATTTAAATTGAAAAACATTCAATATGTGTAACGCAGATGAACTGAACGGTTATCTGACCGCCCTCCAGCAGTTGATAGAGAGGGCGTACTACAACAACAACCACCAGCGGGTTTACATGATAACCCACAGCATGGGCAGCCCTGTCACCCTGTACTTACTGAATCACATGACTCAGGCGTGGAAGGACAAGTTTATTATGGGCTTTATCTCACTGGCCGGGGTCTGGGGCGGCGCACTCAAACCGATTCGTCTGATGATAACCGGTAGAGTGGACGTTTCTGACAAATAATTTATTACAATCACGAACCGTTGTACTTAAAATGGAAAAAATTAATATACATGTATATTCTTCGTTTTACAATCTCAACAACCGTTATTATTAGTTTCCTTATGTTACTACAGTAACACTATACTGACAGGGATCACGTGTACGTCATATGTCAATAATAACCGAGCCACTATGATAAGCGGGCACTGGACCTGTTTTCCCCAACCGATTCTTAGACTCCAGTTTCAACATAAAGAATATTCTGAAAACGTTTATGTAATATAACAATTAAAAGTCACATAATGGTCATAAAGTCAAGTGTGGCAGTTAGCACCTTTAATTGTATTATTATTTGTTAAAAAGCAGTATGGTAATGATATAAGCAGCATTGTATCCTGTATATATGAGTCGCATTTTGAGAAAACTGTGCATAATGCATGTGCGTAAAGTGTCGTCCAAGATTATCCTGTGCAGTCCTCTAATCAGGGACGACACTTTCCGCTTGTATGACATTTTTCGTTGAAATGAAGTCTTTTCTTAGCAAAAATCCAATTTAGGCGGAAAGTGTCGTCCCTGATTAGCCTGTGCGGACTGCACAGGCTAATCTAGGACGACACTTTACGCACATGCATTATGACAGTTTTCTCAGAACACGACTAATTTATTATTCTTAAACAAATAACTGGTTGATGAGTACCGGCCTAGGTTTCGCCTACAGACATAGAATGCCTCTATTATCATGGTGCAGGATCAACGGGTTCACAAGGGTTTACACGCGGGCAGGACAGAATGTGAACATACCTTTAAGAAGATTAGTTTTGCCAATATCTCAAGTTATTGAAATGCATTTGCAAAAATCTTACAACATAAAAGACAGTTTCTCTAGCAGTGGGATATCTTAAGAGCTAAGAGTAAATCCTTGAATACATCTGAAATCGGTGAAAACAATTCACATTGCGTGGAGCATAACCGTGGTCATGAATGTTGTACACATTGAATTTTCGGCTTAATAATTTTTTTTTATTATTTAAACCTATTTATTTAAGCTCGATTGCGTAACAAGCCTAAGTTTATATGAAACGCTCTCGAGTCCGTTTCCTTGGTGTCTATGGGGAAGATCTAAAGAACGCTCCCACAGTGGGGATCGAAGCCGTGACCTCCCGATCGCTAGGCGGACACCATATCCACTACGCCACGGCGATCTTACTACGCCACGGCGATCTTTACTACTTCGGATTTCACATTGCCAAAAGCAGCCTTAAAACTGTGTTTTATGCACTAGGTGAAATTCTGAAGAAAATATGTTTGAAACAGCTATTTCAAAAGCTAGTTAGCACTACTTACCGGTATGTTTACATCCATGTACGTGTAAATGTGAACCACACGAAGCGACGAGATCCTGTACCCAATTATAACAGTCAAGATTATGAGCTCGTAAAATAACGACGTAATAAACACTGTTACCTTCAATTTTGTTGAGCCTTGTTGCTGTTCTATACATTGTTTACCATTAATAGTGTATTACTGCACAATCGAAAGTCTCAAATTGTTGTACAGGTGACAATCTGCACATTCCGCTGATAAGCCCTCTGAAAGCTCGCCGTATGCAGCGGAGCATGACAAGTACCGCCTGGCTCATGCCCTCTGATGAGTTCTGGAAGCCCGATGAGGTGCTGGTAGTCTCCCCTGCCCGAAACTACACGGTCAGAGATTACAAGCAGCTCTTCAAGGATATTGACTATGAGACTGGTAGGTTTACATTTCGCCCCTTTGGTGCAAAAAGGTATCACGTGCCTTCTAATTTAAATGCCACATGGTACCTTCTTGCACCAATGGGGCGATTTGCTCAATAATAGCTCTTTCATCGCGTGAGGTAGAATGCTTTTATGACAGTAGAATAGACGGAACGATGTCATTAAAATAAAGACATTCTTAAACGAGAACTTGCAACAACAAAACAACAAGTACAAGCATGTGAGTCTTTTCAATAATTAAATGATTCTAATCATTACTAAAATTATGCTTTGTCGTAAGCTGGTTTCATCTTGTTTGGGAACCCCAGCTATATACTTAATGAAGTGTAACTGTCATCGTCTCTTGAAATCCGCCTACGTAAAGTATGTAAAAAATGATCAATTGTTCGCACCCTTATGCTGCTACTCTAGTCGGAAGTGAAATATCTTTTGAAAATGTATTTATTTGTCACTAACCGATAACAAATAAAGTCAATAGAGACAATCTATTTGGATTTGTCATATTATAGGAAATGTACATGAAACTGTTAAACTTTCTCCTTCTCTTTAATATCATAGACGTATGTCTCGTCTGGCCGTATCCCTTCTTATAATAACGCTCGATTGGCCATTGTCGACCAAGTACTGTTTAAAGGTACCACGTGTACTCTTAAGTATACTACAAAGTACCCGGGGTACGGAAATAGACTAAAAAGTACCCCGAGGTATTCTCCTTCTCTTTAATATCATAGACGTATTCCTCGTCTGGCCGTATCCCTTCTTATAATAACGCTCGATTGGCCATTGTCGACCAAGTACTGTTTAAAGGTACCACGTGTACTCTTAAGTATACTACAAAGTACCCGGGGTACGGAAATAGACTAAAAAGTACCCCGGAGTATGGTTAGGTGCCTTTAAGTGTATTTTTCGTACATTATAGTATACTTAAAGGGGCATTTTCACGCTTTGGTAAATCGAAAAAATTTAATAAAATTGTTTCAGATTCGCAAATTTTCCTTGAAGTTATGATATGTGTCAGGAAACAGAAACACTGAACATTTCCCATGCTCTAAAATATCCATTATGTACTTCTTTTGACGATTTAAAACCCGGAAAATTATAAAGCGTTGCAACGCGAAACGATTGAATAATTTGGAAAATTATGTTGTAGTCGTTGTATATTTTGATACTACGCGGATTGCATATATAAAGTAAAATATACATTTGTCATGGTATGAGAGTGGATGGTCTAGTGGATAGAGTGGTAGACTTTTGCTCCATGGCTCCAGGGGTCAGTGGTTCGAGCCCCGTTGAGGGTTACTTTTTGTAATTCTTTAATTGAATTCTTGTTTTTTTTAATGGAGATTTTTAGACTCAATGTTAACATATATCAATATTAAGCATTAAATGAAAAACTTCAATACATGCCCAAATCTGTGAAAATGCCCCTTTAAGTGTACATGTAAGTAGTACCTGGGCCGACGACGACATATTGAGCAATAAAAAACAACCACTTAGTGTTTCCTTACATATGTAGGTTACATGACGTGGGAAGACACTAAGGGTCTGGTCAACCCTCTTCAGGCCCCGCAGGTTGAAATGCATTGCTTACACGGCGTGGATTTTCCTACGGCCGGTAGGTTCTTGTATGATAAAAGCACGTGGCTAAAGAAGAATCCAAAATATGTGAAGGACAACGGAGACGGCACCGTGAACATTCGCAGCCTCCTCGGCTGTCTTCGTTTGCGAGACCAACAGAATCAGACGGTTTACCACAAAACCTTCCACGGTGTCGAACATTTGGCCATACTGCACCACAAAGACGTGATTGCTTATATAAAGGGCGTTCTTATAAAGAAATGAAGATGACGAACGATTCATAGCGCACATTGATGTATGGAGGAATATTTGAAGGGCAATACATATGACGAAACGATGCTCGACCTTTGATAACATTACTATTTAGAATGTTTAAAACAGATTTTAAAGTTCAGTTGGAATAATGCTAGTTTTACTTTCTACGAACAATTGCACAAACCTTTTAAACAGCGGTTAACCACAAATCGGATGTAAATGTTTGCGATAGGTTGACTTGTTGATATACATTTGTATAAAACTTAGTAAAATATAAATAGCATCAATAGATATGGTAAGTGAGTATTTTTTAAGAAAAAAACACAATACAAATCAAAAAATAATTCTTGTAAAATTCAAACTAACGCATACAAACATCGCACACTTTCATGAGTAATGTACAAAATTACAGAGCCAAATACATCGGAACAAAATATTTATTGTAACTTCAAGATCACCTGAAGTATTCTGACTTAAAAATCATATTTTGTAAAGGAATACCGTATAATAACATTGAAATAATTTTTTTTTTATATATATTTAGAGGTAAAAAACGATGACTTTGATGATCGGGAGTTTCCGTAATGCGTTCGGCAATTTCCGCCGCTATTTTCCCCGATGACGTTGTCGGGCACCACTGCGCATGATCCAGAACGACCTCCAGTGTTAGTTTAAACCAATTTATTTTAGCTCGATTGCATAGAAAGTAATTCCTACTTATTTTAAATGCTCTCGAGTCCGTTTCCTGGGCCTAGAACCAGTACTTGGTGTCTATATGGGAGATCGAAAGAACGCTCCCACAGCGGGATCGAACCCGTGACCTCCCGGTCGCTGGGCGGACACCATATCCATCCATTAAACCACGGCGACCTTAATACTAACAGAAAGAGACGACATGGTGGCACCATCGTGTTTATTAACCAGACTGCCATCTGCCACCCAGTGTGGTTAATGACTCCATTGTTATAGATCGTCCCAGAATTTAGTCATTACCCAATTATCTCCCCTGAAAACTCTCCGCGTCCGCCATTACACTACTGCCTTACAGGTAACGCATGCGCAATTAATTTCCTTCTATATTACATATTAAATAGTTGAAGTTCGATATCAATTTTTACCATGATCAAGCAATGACCCACTATATCATCATACATCATTGGATAAATGCATAATCTTTTTAACAAATGGATGTCATTAAATTCTATAGGTTGTAACTCAAAATATTCACCTTAGAATAGGCACACCGGTTTTGACAGCTGTGCATGCGACCATTTTGGGCTCAAATAGTATGACCTACTTTCATAGCCGGGAACCATCAACAGAAAAAGAAGAGCACAACAATGGCTTTTTTTTCTTATTGCTTACAAATATACCTTCAAGTTGATACCAAAACTAACCATTTGCAATGTATTTTACAATTCCTAGGCAGCATGCACTCAACAATGTGTGCTAAGTATCAAACTGACTGCATGTAAATGTAACCCTAAAAACAGGAGTTCCGGTTTGGGGGTTATGTGACCTACAACCGGTAACATATATAAGAGAGCACCGATAATTCAACGGATGAATTTCTTTCATTTTGTAAAACGTTTTTGTTTGTCATGCAAATTTTATGAAATAAAGTGTTTTTGCTAGGGGAGATGTTAAGCTAGTGTTAAGCTAGTATTATAACAGAAAAATGTTTGAAAAACATGCATTTTTGAAGGTATTTGTCTAGGAAAATAAACAAGTTGACATATTAAAAAAACATTTAATTAAATTAAATGCAATATTTATCATTTGATTATTTGAATCAATCTTAAAATCGTGTAAGCCTTTGCATTCCAGTGTTTAATTGCCCCTTTGTTCTGCATAAACCGATCAGATATTATCTATACTTAACTAACAACATGGTGTCATAAACCACACTGGGTGGAAGATGACAGTCTGGTCATTAAACACGATGGTGCCACCATGTCGTCTCTTTCTGTTAGTATTAAGAAGTCATTTGGTTGAATAATTTACCTCCGGCATACTTAACAGTTGCGTACATTAGATATGTTACATATTGTACAAATTAAAAGTTATGCCCAATATTGAATATCAAAAATTGTACACCGTAAAGATACTAGCCCGTTTAATTTATGAAAAAAAAGTATTAAATAATTATAAAATTTACGTAAAAACATTTAACGTATTTAGCGGGTATCAGTTAATTAAAACTACGTCATTCTGTATGAAGATTTTATGTTACGGCAATGCACGAACGACATCATAAAAACAAGAATTTACATTTGACACCAACGGGAGTAAATAATGTTTAAAAAAAATATGTATAAAGATAGATGTGTGTTAAATTGTTAGATATTTGTCACTCATACTCACTAGTACCGAGTTTTCAATATACATGTATACACAGTTTTATTTGCATCATGTGAAGTTGTGTTCTTCAGTTTTATGTTAACACCGTCATTCTCTGTACAAACCCCGGTGCGGTATCCGGACAAACGGCATCCGGACAATCGGCACCCAGTGTTTTGTTTTTTTTGCATATGCGGACAGTCGGCACCCTGTAAATTTGTCGACCCGGACAATCGGCACCCGATTTAATTGTATACCCGGACAAACGGCACCCGATTAACTGCAATCGATAAAGCCCGTCAGCACCTTGTTGAACTAATTATGTTATCAAACCAAGTCCAAGTTCAAAATGATATTGCATAAAATTAATAGAACGTTACAGCACAATAAATAATAGTGACATAATATAAGTGTGGATTGATTAACGTTATCTGCTTATTTGTTTAATGACACCTCTAAACAATTTACAAATATCAAAGACAATTGAGCTGAAAAGAATTAACAGGTCAAAAGAGTTAGTTAAAATGTGGTAATTGACTTATTATCTGCAACTCATCTTGTTACCAGTTGTTTATAAAAAATATATACTATATTCGATATTTTACCGAGCGGAACTGTCTTTTTATTAATTCATGATTCTCTTTTAAATTACGCAACATTTTCGTAAGATTAATACATTTAAATCAACAATATTTGTTGTGACTACATTGTTGAAGTGTTCATTTGAACGGTTAGTTTGGACGTGCAATAACAAAACAGCTAAAAAATAATTCAGTAATATTTTATTTACTAGGTTACTCAGTTTTATTTAACTTTTTTCCAAATTGTTAAAACTTCTGATAGCAGGAAAAAAATGATTCCTCAGTACAGTGAATTGCAATGTTATAGTGGGAACAATATTTGATTAACTCAAATTTGACTCAATCAACACTTGAGTCAAATCAATCAATGTTGTTTGCACAGGTAATTATTGCCCAATCATACTGCTATGAATGAATGGACATTAACACCTACATAATATATACACTGTGAATGAACAAAAACTGTCACGTGACCACAAACGTCAACGTCAGTAGTCATTTTATGACAACAAACAGCCGCGCAAGGTAGGTTTTTTCCAATCTCTTTGCTGATCATCCTCTGACTTTCATACGACCTAGTGCAGGCAATATGGCATGCATAAAGCTTTCGATCGGTATATTACGCGTTTTGTGTGTTGCTCTGGTTTTCGAGAACACTTCGGCGCAAATTTCCTTTTAAGAAGCAAACGTCAGTAATAAAATTACAAAGAGTCAGTGTTCTCGAAAATTAACGATCACAGAACTGTCTATGCTTTACCGGACGAACATATATTACATATGTCTATGCATAAACAAACACAAATATCTACCAGATATTGAATTAACGTTTAAAGAGTGAAAACAAATATGGCAAACGTCAGTAGTACGTTTAGGAATGGCAAACGTCAGTAGCAAAAATATGCAAACGGCAGTAGCCGAATAAATGCAATTTAATTTAATGACAAACATGTGAAACAATATAATTTATGCTAATTTAGATTTAAATTAGATATAACTAGTTAAGATTGATGTCATAAATTAATGCACGACATATATAAATTCTGCAACAACAAAATTGAACTAATGTTTAAGTGATATTATGTGCATCTAACAGTTTTTAGGTGTCTATCGCAACCGTTGTTTATTTTTGGTGTTTTTGACGATGCGAACAGCATCGTCCAAGGTATCATAACCATGATTTTTTTGTCACAATGGCAACCTATGTAAAAGACCGAGCCAGTCCGATTGAGATAACTCGATTTTTCAGTTACTTCCCTTTTGCATTCGCCACTGCGTAGGAGATTGCTCGTCATTGATAACATTCTCCTAGCAGAGTTGTCGTTCGTGTTTCAACATTCAACAATGGCCGCCACCATGAGAGTCTCGATTCAAAACTTTCTTACTGCATAAATTGGCTTGTTTCGCTATTTAGAAGCTGTCATTTAGGATATATGAATTATTTATTTACTAAATCTCCGCTTATGACAACAATAGTTGGAATTCGAAGGATATATACTCGATGTGAATGAAGGACTTTCTGGATCGTAACATCTTGACACGGCAAAACTGGCATACTGGTATTTTTAGTTATCAATATAAGTCACATTGTGCTTTGTAAATTGTATTCGAGCATTTTGCGACTTATTGAATGACTATGATACCCGATATCAACATTTCATCGGGGATTTGCAGATCACCAAGCTGTCCTGAAATTCAAAATTGATTTCAAACTCTTTACTGGTTTGTATACTCTTTCTTAGTGTTAGTACTTTTTATCATTTTAAAGTTAAATGAACTGTGTCACAGTTAAAGAAACATTAAGGCGGTTGTGGCCAGTTTGGATCTAGATCAGCCTGCAGTCGCTTGAAAGCCGTTTGCTTAAAAGCGTTTTTCTGACAATAACAAATAATTTAATTGGATACTGATTTGACTGCGCTTTTCCTGTGACCAGGCTCAAATAATAGAATTGTCATTACTCAAATTATTTATTTCGAACATTAATCAATTGTTTTTCTTGTACCTCGGGATCAATGACTCCAGCACTTTCCTGTTGAGAATTGAATACTGCTAAAGGCGATGCTAGGGGGCGTGAGAGATGTTGCACCTTCCAGTATCGCTCGATTGTTCATTGTCGGCTCGGGTACTACGTTCATGTACCCCGGGCACTCTTAAGTATACTTACATGTATCCCGGGTACGGTAAATATACTAAAATGTACCCGGGAAATTTAACCCTAAATCAGTAGTTGTCGACTATTTTTTGTAATAATTATATATACACATCAGGGCTTAACACTAACTTTTTTTCAACTAGCCCGTTCGGGCTAGTAAATGCAGAACCTACTATCCCTGACCAATCTTTCATGTGCCCTGACCCAAGTATTATAAAAACCTTTATATTTATCATTCAACTTGTATTTTCTTGTGCTTGGAGATGCGCAATTATGATTAAATCATTCTTATTAGCTTGCCTTACTAATGCTATTGAATTCAATATTCATCTATTTAAGACATCTATACGCAATCTTCACGCCATTTCTGGAGAAATTTTCTTGTTTTTTTTTATTTCCTCATACTTTCTCTTACTTTCCTCCTTCCCTTTTCTTTTCGTATCCGAGGAACCCCCATCCCCACCCGTAAAGCCAAACTTAAACAACAACATGAACGTTAAAAACTTTTTTACATAGATTGCCCGGTTACCGTCTTACAAGAAATGGTAAGTGAATCTTAGCAAAATAACGTGTTACGGTAGTTGTAACAATTGTACAGGGTTAACTCTCTACTAAAAGCCGGGATCGACCATTAATATTAGTTTTGCTAATTGAATTGCGTAAAAAATATTGTAAAAACACTTCTAATCTAAATTAAGTCTCTATCTTCCTCTAAATGGATTTATTAATCGTCTAAAGGATGGAATAACTTTTCCATAATGACAACAAATTCAAATTATTTAAAATTTATGAATAACTATTAATTTTATAGTTACTTTGTGTTAATGTCGAGTTTTATACCTTCATCATTCCGGACGATCCTGGGCGATCCCGGCTTTTAGTTTCGAACGTAGAAAACATGTCACTTCGAGGAAACCAATCAAAACGTGTCTAGCGGCATTCCGTATAAAAATAGGTACTGACGTGTTTTACCAGGAAAACCGCCGGGGATTTTCTGAATTGTCTTTTTGATTGCAATCAGGGGGTTCCGAATCTATTTCGAGATACGATCCGTTTGTTGTCTCCGAACTCACTCTTGGATTTAATTGTCAACTGATCGTACTGTATTAAGATTTTTGCATCTTTGAAAAGCTTATTTAAAACGCAGTTTATTGATATAGAACATATAATCCCGCCCAAAATACACACGACCGGTCGGGCATGTTCCTGGGACATTGGCTAGCCCGGACCGAGGTACAGGCAGTGAATGTCGTTCGGACATGCCTTAGTGTTAAGCCCTGCACATTTATGTCAATTTTCTGTAGAATGGCCTCTATATTATCGGAACACATACTCAAAAAGCATGTTGATGCACTGTTTTTTTGAAGTGATGTGTGTTTAAGATAATCTGTTGCGCGTTTTACGACATCGGATTTTGGGCGCTAATACAACTCGGGTACAGTCTAATATGGACCGAGTACAATTACGTTTATTTACCGTACCTGGGGTACATATAAGTATACTTAGAGTACCCAGGGTACATGTAAGTATACTTAAGAGTATCCGGGGTACATGTAAGTAGTACCAGAGCCGACAATGACCAATCGAGCTCCATTATCCCTCATAAACCGACTCAAAAAACCGAGTCGGCAATATTTGACCTAATTTTTGGTTTGGTTGCTCTCGAGGGATCGAAAATTTCAGAATCTTCCTAAAAGCCCTACTGGTTTGATCCCCAGAAGCGACATTGAAAACTAGCATACTTTGTTATCTAAAAGGCTGCTAAACCTGATATAAAATGATAATGTGAATTTTCTCTCACATGATGTTCATCAGTCATATTATATAAAAACTTACAGCAGTAGTAAACAACTGGACAATAATTAATGAACGCATCGTTCATTTGTCTTTGACACTTAGATTTTGACATGGCCTAGAATTAAATATGTGACTGGACTTAACTAGCACTCTTGTAACAGAGCTAAAGTTTAAATGTACAATTGAAGATCACCTAAATCCAGATTTGCTATTATAGACGTGTGGAAAGTTTTAAGGGTGTGACAAGTAAGCAAAAATTGGTCATTACCCAGAGGCCACAACTGATCTATGACTGTATTAAAACAAGAAAAATCAGTGCCTGATTTAGATTTCCTTAGATAGTTCAATAAAAACTAATTTCATAAGCCTGGTAATAGTTTAACGGTAATGCTACCAATGTGTCACACCAGGGCCTTGAATTTGAAATCTAGGACATGCATGGTCATTTCTTCATGAAATCAGGACACAAAATTGTATTTTAAGTCCTTAATTGACCTGGCTATAGTTCTCAGATTATTATAAGCTCAATCAGTATATTTATATCATTATTTATGCTTTGTGTATTGTAAACATATACACAATCATGCAGTTACATGATAGCAATAAATAATATCAAAGCTACCCAAACTATAAAGGTCAAAGCCTATGGTCAAAATGTGAACACATTGAGTGTAATCGCCCTCTCGTGCCAGCAAAAACAACACGTTGACAGGTTGTCATTTTTGACAGTTCTACTTTCACTTTCATTTTGTGATATCAAACTATTAACAATTATGTGGCTGAGAAAAATATCGCCATTGTTTTTTATGCCCCCCGGTAGGGTGGCCTATATCAGTTGAACTGTCAGTCAGTCAGCCAGTGTGTCAGTCTGTCCGTCCGTCCGAAAACTTTAATGGCCATAACTTTTTTAATATTGAACATAGCAACTTGATATTTGGCATACATGTGCATCTCATGGAGCTGCACATTTTCAGTTGTGAAACGTGAAGGTCATCCTTCAAGGTCAAATGTCAAATATAAAGCGTCTGTCTGTCTGTCCAAAAACTTTAACATTGGCCATAACATTTTCAATATTGGCGTGCATGCATATCTCATAGAGCTGCACATATTGATTGGTGAAAGTTCAAGATCATCCTTCAAGGTAAAAGGTCAAATTTTGCAATATTGAAGATAGCAACTCCATATTCGGCATGCATGTGTATGTCATGGAGCTGCACATTTTGAGTGGTGAAAGGTCAAGGTCATCCTTCAAGGTCAAAGGTAAAATATATGGCTTCAAAGCTGCGCAGCAGGGGGCATTGTGTTTCACAAACACAGCTCTTGTTTAATATATTTTCTGCACATTTCTTCAAAACACTTACATCAATACACGATTTTCTTCGTTAATTCAATCATTCCTGACAGACTTGTGTACATATTTCGCTTACATTTTAACGCACGTAGGTAGGACCGCATTACCGCTTCCGAAATGTGTATTCATACTATTGCCTTCGAGGAACTTATCTGATGTTTGTCGGAAAGGGCCGAAAATGTGCGAGTGTGGGTCAAGTTCCCCACAGGTACTACTTTCCCGTTCCCCCAATTTTTTTTCCGTACCTAAAGTTTTTCGTACCCAATTTTTTTGACGTACCCATTTTTTTTCATCCCCAATTTTTTGTTTGTACCCAAAAAATTTTCGGTCCCAATTTTTGTGTTCCCAAATATTTTTTCGTACCAAAATTTGTTTTCATACCCAAATTTTTTTCGAACAATTTTTGTACCAATTTTTTTTCGTACCACCATACACAATTGTGGTGATGTAGATAAACTTAACTTGATGCTTTTATATCCATACTCTCAAAAGCATCGTCACACCAGTACTGTCAGTACTTTGATTACTTCATAAACACGTATATTCGTTAATCAACATATTGAAAAATTATCCCGGAAAGAGAAATATAATGCTGTTGAATATCAACCGTACTTTCGTTTTGACAACTGACGACAGGAATGATTCGATTTACAATCTGAATCTAAATTGAGTTTTACGCAGATTCGTTCATACGACACAAAGACACTATTTTGTTTTACGGATCATTTCGACTAAGAGGACTCACCAGTCACGTAAACTATCGAATATAATATATATTTTTTATAAACAGAACAGAACAGAACAGACAGTTTATTAAGAGTTATACAAATGTACATCGTCTAAATACACAAAATATAATACAAAATATTGTCACGTGTCTATATATTACAACGTATGAGTTATAACAATATACAAAATATAATATAACAATTTGAGACAAAGTATATTTAACAAAGAAGAACGACTTTACATTACCGTAGTTAAATATATATCGTTTTACTAGCAGTAAGGAACTACTTTAGTTTTCGCTGGCATATTATTTGTGATAGAATGTCTTACGGCCAGAGCTTCCTTCATATATTTACACAAATTTATAATTTCAATTTTACAAGTTAAGTTCAATAAAGTATGGAACTTAAAAACTGATGGATTCACATAGTAAACAATTTTTATATATTTTGTCTTAATTGCTGGAAACATTGACATTTACATATAAAGTTGAATTCATCCTCTATGTCCCTTTGATCACAACATTGACAATATCTTTCATTACGGGGAATATTATTACGTGCGTATCTTCCAGTTTGAATACTCAAAGGGTGGGCAGAAGCCCTTAGTTTAACAAAGTATGTACGCAAATTTTTTGGCAGTACATCTAAGTAAGTTTCGTATTCAAGAGTTGTTTTGAATATTCTATACATATCTAAAACAGAAATATCGTTCATATTGCCAAACCATTCTTGTTTAAAAGCATCTACAATTCTACATTTTAATTCACATAAAAACGACTTTGCATTAATCATATTTGCATTTTCGAATATATATGAAAATCCATAATCATTTAATAACATAATATAAACAACTGGTAGCAAGATGCGTTGCAGATAATTGGTCATTAACCACATTTTAACTAACTCTTTTGACCTGTTAATTTTTTCAGCTCAATTCATAATATCACTTTTATAAAATAATATTATTGATTTGTGACTTATACTATTTTACTTGTTTGAACATTACGAAATGATCCTTGGAACAAAATAAGTGTCTTTGTGTCGTATGAAGGAATCTGCATAAAACTCAATTTAGATATACCGATCGAAAGCTATATGCATGCCATATTGCGTGCACTAGGTCGTATGAAAGTCAGAGGATGATCAGCAAAGATATTGGAAAAAAAAACTACCTTGCGCGGCTTTTTGTTGTCATAAAATGACTACTGACGTTAACTTTTGTGGTCACGTGACAGTTTTTGTTCATTCACAGTGATATAGGTGGTTCATAAAGTTTCAAAGTGGTACATAAAAAGACTGGTACATAAGGTATCAGTACCCAATCGAACATCGATCAATTTCAGGTAATAATTGTATCTGTTCATTATGTGTCAATTATAATTGTGTGATTAAATCGTAAATCAATACTTAAAACAATCAAGATACGCCGTCATGTGCGTGTACTTACACAACCCTTCGAAATATATGTCGATCTTTAATATAACAACAGCTGATATCGATTCTTGTGTTATGAACTGAAGCAAGTGGTGCCCTACTACGTCATTTGTTTGAACAAAAATGTCGACTCGATCGCGAAGTGCGAAAATTCGGCATTGTTATTGGCTGTATACTCGCTGAATACGTTGGGTTTAATCGAATAATTGCATGGATATGCATTAAAACATTATAATCTCACATAAAATTGGTATCATTAACGTTTTTAAAACCGAGACAGGTGAGCTTTTAGCTTTTCACGCCTATTGTTATATAAATATAAAAAAAAAGATGCAGTGCATGATATGTGTAAGATTTTAGCAATTTAACATCCTGCCAAGTATATATGAAAGACGTTTTTTATAGTTTATATAAGCAATCTTTGTAGTTTCACAAAATTAAACAACTACAGAATTCTCCAAATTATTCAATCGTTTCGCGTTGCAACGCTTTATAATTTTCGGGTTTTTAAATCATCAAAAGATGCATATAATGGCTATATTGGACCATGGTAAATGTTCAGTTTTACTGTTTCCTCACAAATATCATAACTAAAACGAAAATTTGCGAATCTAAAACCACTTTTTTCAATTTTGTCAATTTACCAAAACCAGAAAAGATCCCTTTAATGTACGGATTTCCTTAAGTTAATCCTCATATTTACATTTATGAGCGGAGCACTGGGAAACCTCGGACGCACGGGCTAATCAGGGAAGAATTTTTCTGCTTGTATAACTTTTTTTTTAATGAAGTAACTTCTAAATGAAAATCCAACTTATAGATAATTTCATTAAGAATGACCATTATTTAGTAACTAAGTAACAACCAAAACCCTTAATACAAATATGCAGAAAAGTGAAGACCAAAATAACAGCCATCAACATCACATTGCACCAGGGGTCACTGTGCAATGGGCAGCTTTAAAATTGTATATAACTGAATTCACATGTTTGTTGAAGTCTATAACATGCTATATTAGGTTTAAGGTTTTAATATATACTATGTTCTAGAAGTTTCCTTTTGTTTCCAAATATTAAAAAATACATCATATTAAAATTATTCAATATTCTACATTCATCGCTGAAAAAGAATTATTGACATTTTAAAGCTGCCTTTTCAAAGATTTTGGCATGTTTTGACGTTTGTAATTAAATGCATTATATCGATAAATGTAAACTTATGATATAAAAAGCTCCAGTAAAAAATCAAGAATAAAATAATATAAAAAAGGAAAGCCTCAGCAGGGCTCGAACCACTGACCCCTGGAGTCCTGGAGTAAAAGTAGTACCCACTTAGACAATTAGACAACTCGGCCATCCTTCCAGATACAATGACTGATGTATTTTAAACTTTATATTAGCTATCCTCGTAAGTTTCACAGAATATTACGACAACAACAGAACTCTCCAAATTATTAATTCGTTTCGCATTGCAACGCTTTATAATTTTCGTTTTTTTTTAAATCGTCACAAGATGCATATAATGGTTATTTTAGAGCATGGCACATGTTCACTTTTACTGTTTACTCACAAATATCATAACTAAAACAAAAATTTGCGAATCTGAAACAACTTTTTTCAATTTTGTCAATTTACCCAAACGTGAAAAGGCCCCTTTAAATGTTTGAAGTGAACATGTTAACAAGCATTGGTCCCACACCAAAGAGGGCGACAATTCATACTTTGGGACATAAAGAACTGCGTGAATGTGAAAATATTCATAAAAGTAAAAGACGACCGGGCGATTTTGTTTTATCTGGTTCAGGTAGCTCATAGCTTTACGGCCGGGCACTATCGGATTGAGGACGGCGTTTATTGATGGAGCGACTTTGAGGCATACACATCGATCTTTGTGCAGAATTCGTCAGGGTCATCGGGTACTACCCGTACAGAAGCTGGACGGCTCCCGGTTTTCGAGTATTGAACACGATTAGTCTATTTTTTTGTAATAAATTTCAGTTGCAAACATGTAAGCCTACAATTCTGCGTTACGACCGTCCGATCACATATAAAGCAAGAGGTTGCAGTGAAATTCGACTACAAACTGTGACCTACAAGTATTATTATTTTTATTTGTAAATAAAATATTGTTTCAACAGATGGGCGAGATAAACACATGCCAAGCGATCGAATCTAAAGAAAAATAAATAAACAAATCAATTAAATTTTATTTCCTTTGGAAAGCTTGTGTCAAATATAAAATAAAGGCTTGATAAATAACATTAATAACTTAATAAATGATAACTATTGCCATTCATCTTTGTCATAATACGGAATTATTTGTTATAAAACGTATTTAAATCGTTACTTTTATCAGCCAAATAAATTACTGTATATTTTACGGAAATTGCTGTAACCATAACGGCCATGGTACGCTGGGGATACGAGAGAACGTTTCGGTGTGTGGGGATCCGCACGACTTCAGAAAGGCGCATAGTAAGAATCAGTTTTTTTGCACTGGTTTATTATATCCTGATTCTTCAAATACATACTGTTTTAAAATATTCGAGGATTAGAAGTTCCTCTGCCTCACAATCTTACCGACCAAGATATACAACCGAATTTTATTCAGTAAGAAAAAACGTGCTGGTGATATATTTGGTAATTCATTGTGTAGTTTGTATACACGCGACAGCATTTGATTCCTCTGCGGGTAAATCGTGTATTTACACTGTTTTCATAACAAGCGTACGATAAACGATCTAACCCATTTATGCCTAGTGGACTCTCCCATCCTTCTATATTGGATCAATTTATTTCCAAAATTAGGGATGTCTAGTAAAGTTATTTCTATATTTAGAATAATTCTTATAGAAATTCCTTTAAACAAACACGCAGACCCAGATGAGACGCCGCATCATCATCTGGGTCTACGCTCTTTGCCAATGCCTTTTTTCTAGACGCTAGGCAAAGATGGGTTAATTACAACATTCGTACCAATCTTTTCCGAACAAAAATATAGATAAATATAAAGATTATAATCGAAACACGTTTCAATAAAATATAAGTCTCTCATTCAAAAAATAAACGAAATTTCCGTTCAGAGCCAATAGTTACGCTCGATTGGTCATTGTTTGCTCGGGTACTACTTAAATGTGCCCCGGTGCTCTTAAGTATACTTAAATGTATCCCGGTACGGTACATACACTGAAACGTACCCGATAATTCTAACGCTAACTTGATCGTTGTCGGCTAATTTTTCGAATTAATTATGTTCATATGTATGCCAATATCTTGTTAAATATCTTGTTATATGAACTCTATATTATCGAAACTCCTACTAAAAAAGCAGGTGAATGCATGCTTTATTTAAAAAGAATGTTGTTTCGTATTCCGTAGCGCGTTTATCGACATCGGATTTTGGGCGGGAATGAAACCTCGGGTACAGTCTAAATAGGCCGGTTACGCGTTAGTCTATTGTCCGTACCCGGGGTACATTTAAGTATGCTTAACAGTACCCGGGGTACATTTAAGTATGCTTAACAGTACCCGGGGTACATTTAAGCAGTACCGAACCGAAAATGACCAATCGAGCATTAGTAACTGATGACAGTGTAAGGCGCGTAAAATAATGTTCGGTGGACATGGGCTAAAAGCTGAATTCAAACATTTGTCATACAGTTTGATAATACAACAGACACCGTGTTACACATTGAACACACAGACACCGTGTTACACATTGAACACACAGACACCGTGTTACACATTGAACACACAGACACCGTGTTACACATTGAGCACACAGACACCGTGTTACACATTGAACACACAGACACCGTGTTACACATTGAACACAATCTCATGTGAGCATCCATCTGGGAAAACGAGGCTGAAGATATGTCCGTAAATTATTATCCAAAATTAGCAAATGCAGCCCATACAGGCTTATCGGAGACGAAACATTCCACTTATTTGTTGTAGTTTTTTCGTTTAAAGGCCTCTTCATAGCAAAAATCCAGTTTCGGCGGAAAGTGTTGTCCCTGATTAGCCTGTGCGGACTGTACTGCCGAATATGGGACGACACTTTACGCACATGTAGTTTTTTCCAGAGCCAGGCTCATATGACGTTTAATATTTGTAACCCATGAGCTGTAAGGGTATTCAACAGCATTTAGTCAAATTATACGATCCATAAGACTTCAAAAACAGTGCTACCCTTCAATTGTGTTGAGCCTTGGTGCTGTTCAATAAATTGTTTACCTTTCATGGTATACGACTACACAAACGCCCTTCTCTAATTGTTGTACAGGCGACAATCTGCGCATTCCGCTGAAAAGCCCTCTGAAAGCTCGCCGTATGCAGCGGAGCATGACAAGTACCGCTTGAGTCATGCCCTATTGTCTACTCAGGGGCGTAGGTAATGGGGAGGCAGGGGAGGCGGCCGCCTCCCTAATATTTCGGCTAGTCGTCGTTATATAAATAAAACGTAAAATCCCCCAAAATCGCCGCCCCAAAACCAGTATTTTTGTAATCACGCGCCGTCAGTGCAGAAGCCACGTGTCCCCTCTCCGTCTGCTCCAAGGTTGCCAATAGTGATGTGTCAATATCCCTTGTTAGGTGTCATAAACCAAGGGCCCGGTTAAATGCCATTGCGTTAATTGTTTTATTGTTCTTTTCCGTGATTGCACTGTCGGTGTTTTGATTACGGGCAGGCTTTACTTTTAATTTTAATTGATCGCTTTAATTCAAAGGTAACTGCCACTTAAAACAATTTTGAGTAAATAAACGCGTGAAAAACATTAATTTGATTGAAAATATTTTTGTTCTCTAAGTATAACAGTTATTATTTAATTAGAAATAATTGAAACACTATCATATACGTAATTGTTTAATGTTCAAAATGAGTATTCATAATCAGCCTCGAAATTTTGCTTTTCGTAAGCGTACATCCGGGAAAAAAGCCAGAAAAGCGTTCATTCCAATCTAGTTGGTTTGATTCGTTCACATGGCTCCAATACGATGAGGTATGTATATTAGAATTAAATTTTAATGTGCTACCGTTCTTACCTTTTATGAACCTAACGTCGATCTTAATACAAACGAAATTTAGAACGAAAAAACATAAAAATAATAGTCGTATTGTTGCTAAATTATGTGTTTTTATTATTATCATTAATATTTAACACAAAATCTATTACATTAACAATGTTATTCTTTTCAGAGCCGGGACCTTCCGTCCGCCAATATTTGGAGGTTATCTACGCCCCTGCCTCTGAAGTTTTGACCCAAAGTGTATGATTTGGAAAACTTAGTAGAGCAACTATTAACACGGTGATAAGGCGATTACCACAACTATTCCGCTCACCGTCAAAATTTTATACTTCTGACAAGAGCACCGTATCCTTCTGAGGAAAAGAAACATGGCGGACGAAGAAATATCCGATAAGTGGGTGACAAAATGTTTTATTATAAGACACTGCAATATGACTGCCACTTGCGAAGCACTCCATCGAATTTCTGAACCAATATGTCGTCCATTTAAAAGTTTACCAGTCGTAAAATATTAAGCATGACTTTGAAATAGTGTTTACGAAAAGTCGTGTCGCGCTCGATACCATTCGTTCTTGTGAGAACAAATGTAATAATCAGATGATTGTCGATGTGTCAGACCTAATGTGACAGACTTAAATCATTGTATACAGTATATAAAAAGAACATGCCATACGAACCTGTTTGTTTCAATATCTGTTAAAGGCCTAATATTTTGGTGAAAATATGCATCACTTACATAAATATCGACGCACCGCGCAACACTGATTATAAGCACCGTATTTATATTTCGTGTAACTGAGTTTCGTGGCACCGCTAACTCCTGCACACGGTTTTAAATGATAAGCTAGAACAAGCCATCGTAAGCTAAATTTATTTCCGATAATCTTCCATTTATCAAAGTTACATGTCCCAGAATTGATCTTGAAAATGATGGCATGCTTTCTACCAAAAAGGTTCACCGGGATCGACTGTCTTGCTTTCCAGTACTTGGATGGCACATGTTGAAGTCTCATGTTTCAATTGATCTATGTTGTTGTGGTAAAATAAAATAATTATTGATTATTATTATTTATTGATTTCAGATTCATAATCCGTTAAAAGAAGATGTCCATCTACGCTTATGGAAAGGTATAAGCAAATGTAGGTGTAAAACTAACCGAAGGAAATAATAAATTTAGTTATGTATTTAAAGTGTTGCATTGGTAACATATTTACTGAAATATGATTTTGGTGTTTGTGGCCAAAACCAAAGATATATACCAAAGATGCTCTCGACTACTTATATCAGAAACAAAGGGGTTACAATTATAAAAAACAACTTTTTTGAGACTGTCTATAGAAGCTTGTGAGTGCATGTCTCCATGGATAAGAAATTACAGCGCGGTCCGTTTTAACGAGATGTAAAGGGTTCAAATCATGTAGTTATTTCCGTCAAGTATAAAAAAATTGAAAACCAAATATTTTCAAAGTACATTGTAATATTGCTTTGAAACCGTTTGTACACTTGTTTACCATCGTGATTCAAATTATGAAGCCATTAATTGACATTGTTTTAATATTTTGCATTATATTTGTTAACAATTATGACCCCAAACATACCACAATTTTTCTAATTAGAATAGCTTTATCATGCTATCAAGCACTGAGAATAGTTGGGCACACTGTCTTTCGACAGCTCTTGTGGCATAATACAAACCGTCTCTTCCTTCTAAAGAAAAAATATCAGAATAAAGCGGTGCCAAAAAATCATAAAGATGCGGTGCTTTTACGAACATTTTTGAGCGGTGTCCATATTTATATAATGTCAGTGTTGAGCGGTGCGTACTTGCTAACACGTGTATATGTAAAAATCACAGTTATATTAAATAAAACATGCCTTAATGTGTTGTAAAGTGATTCTCCTACCATAAAATACCGTTTAACAAAAAAATCTTTCGTTTAAAATTTTTAAAATCTGCAAAAAATACGATTTTTCGCGTCTTGAAAGTCACTTCTTTCAAGACATGCTCAAATTGTTTTCACTATTTTGAAGTTAATAGCGACTCAAATGTTCATTCGGTAAAAGGCTATTAGATGTAAAGTATATACTTCGTTCGATGGAATATCTTTTTATCATCAACGTACCTACATTTCTCGATTTTTTCTTTCATTTCTGGACTCGCCAAAAAGTTTGCGGCCATGTTTTTGACAGAAGGATACGGTGCTCTTGTCAGAAGTATAAAATTTCGACGGTGAGCGGAAAAGTTGTGGTATTCGCACTATCATCGTGATTAAGGCAACTTACGATATTACACACCAAATATCAAGGCTTTAGGACTTGTTGTTGCTACAATTTCATAAATAACTTCTATAGTATATAAATTTGTAATACGTGTATATTATGAAATCCATTGGGTGTGGATAACCCATTTATGCCTAGCGTCTTACAAAAAAGGCCTTGGTAAACAGCGTAGACCCAGATGAGACACCGCATGATGCGGCGTCTCATCTGGGTCTACGCTGTTTGCTTAAAGGAATTTCTGTTAGAAATATTCTAAATATAGAAATAAATGTACTAGACACCCCTAATTTTGGAAATAAATTGATCCAATTTAGAAGGATGGGTGAGTCCACTAGGCTTAAATGGGTTATTATTGACCAAAGAAGTTTTTTTAAAAAACGATGTAGAGGATCACCATATGATGTTACTTACAAAATATTTAACCCATTACTAGATTGGCCTAAATATGTAGCGGACTCAATTTGAACAACTTTGAAAGGGGATACTAAGTCTCCTTCTTCTCCTTGTGGATCAATCGCATGAGCATGCCCAATCTCTACCTGCGCAAAGGTAGCGTGTGCTGGGGGTCCTTCAGACTGCTGCAGAGCTTCCTTACATCATGGTGGTACCCTTAGCCCAGGGGTCGTATTACAGAAGCATCTTAAGTTAAATTTTATTCTTATCCTTAAATTGGGAAATTTTCTTAAGTGTTTCATTTCATATTGCAATAGATTGGCATCAAGATATACATTTAAATAACATCATTATGCCAATGTTATTTAAGGAATACCAAAAAAAACATGTGTTTCCTTATTTAGTAAAGAAATACAAAAGATTGTAATTTTGAACTTAAGTGAAATTATTTAAGAAATGACTTAAGATGTTTCTGGAATACCACCCAGATCTGGAGCCTGAGTCAGTCGTGCAATGGGCATGACAGCAGCAAGTGTTGTGTTGTCATGCTGCCCGGCAACCAGGTGCATAGATACGATACATTCCTAGTTTTGTGAAGACCAGCCATTTGGGAAAAGATGTTGTTTAATGCAAAATTTTTACGAATGATAACTGATGCAAAATGACCGACAACACACAACAACGGCCGCCAGCTACAATCCCACCAAAATAGCTCACCTGAGCACCGTGTGCACATGTGAGCTAAAAATAACTAAAAAAATGTGTAAATCCAATCTGCCTTTATTGAAATGACTGACATGAACATTCTGAACTTCTGTGCAATCATATTTTTCACCATCAATCAACTCAAACATGTACATCCAATCCTCATTTGGACTGCTCAGCAGAAAACTCGACGGAGGGATCAGCAAAGTTATATAGCTGATCATCATAGATTTCTTCAGGAATTTCGCCCACAATGTCGTCAGCGTAGAACGTTGGCATGGGGACATTGCCGCCTCTCTCCAGCTTTCCGACGCGGTGCTTGTGGCACCTCGAGTCGTAGATACGCACATAACCATGGTGTGGACCCGGGACCCCCGTGCCCAGGTACAGCAGGTTGAGCTTCGTGTTCACCCGCCAGATCTTTCATTAATAACGCCAATAATTACTTCAAACACGTACCATTGATTAATGAAATTGCATTAACAATAATTTTGCTTAGTTTCAATGTGCCTCCCTCTCGGAAAACTCGATGTTATGCATGGGCAAAAGGTTTTTCCCAGTTTAGACTTCAATTACTTTTTTCTTCTCTTTTTGTGCTGTTTATTGGGCACACTCAAACAACCAAAATGAGCAATTTTCACAATTAATCACCAAAATTCACAAATTCAATAATGGATATGGACTGTGCTCTGTCAAAGGGGGTTTAATGCCTGTGCGTAAAGTGTTGTCTCAGATAAGCCTGTGTTGTCCGCACAGGCTAATCAGGAATGACACTTTCCGCCTTTATATTTTTCGTTTGAAGAAAGTCTCTTCTTTGCAAAAATCTGGTTTAGTCAGAAAGTGTTGTTCATGATTAGCCTGTGTGGACTGCACAGGCTAATCTGGGATGAAACATAACGCACATGCATTAAACCCCTTTTTCACAGAGCATGGCTCATATTTATCATGAAATTGTAACTATCGTTTTCTTAATTTTTTTAAAGTTGCATGAGCGATCAAATGAATTTGTCAAGTTCTTGCATGTTAAATTGTAAAATTAAACTTGAATATTACCAGTTACAATTTGATTCTAGTTCGAAACTGTTTGTAATTATTGAAATTCACAACACATTTTTCACATCACATACATGGCTAATTTCTCAAATCAAACTACAAATGAATACACATTTTATAGGAACCAATGTACTTTCACAAATTTTATTTGCAAATGACGTACCTTGATCGCTTTTGTTTTGCGCCAATTCTCGCCCATCATTCCAGGCATTTTCTTTCCCTTCCAAAAGCCCTCTTTTTTCTGAAAATAAGAACATCAGTGAAACTGAATGCTTCCTGACACAATGATTAGTAGATGTATGGGTTGATTCATTGGAAATGAATTATTATTCAAGGGGCTGTTACTCCCTGAAAACAACACTTGTAAAATGTGTAAGGACTAAGCTAATAAAGTTTCATCAAATTTGAATTATATAGAGGATATTTGTTGGATTCAGTGGATTATCGATTTTATTTCGCATGTGATCATAGAAAATAATATTTTCTATGATCACACATGAATTAAAATCGATATTCCACTGAATCCAACACATTTTCTTTTTATTTTATGCTTTTTCTCACAGTTTATATACATTGTTAGAATTCAATTAAGAATTTCGCTGGGATAATGACGTCATTTTGTAAAAAAATGACGTCATTTCACAGTAAACAGTGAAAATTATTGATAATTTTCACTGTTTGAAACAGTGAAATTATCAGTTTTAATTCACTGATCTTTCTCTATAAACCACCAGAAAGCATAAAATAAGAACTGAAGGATGGACATAAAAAGAAGAAAAAAGTGTTTAAGACTCAAACAGGCTTTCATTAAAATTAGAATTTGGAAAGACAGAAAAAGCTGCAACTATATGCTCCCCCACATTCAGAGAGCATTATAAAAAAAACAAAAGCTGGCCTAAGACAGCATACTCAACAATTCTTATGCTTTGATAGTGTATTTGATCGTCAGGCTGACAATTCCCCTGCACAAGGACTACCAGCCAGTACCAGGGTGCAACAAAACTGTGTAAAACAAGCAGATTTGTTGAATTGATATTCCCTGCCAAATAATTTTTGTTTATGGAAGGGCGCAAATCCGTTGAAGTATGGTAGAATCTTAACAATGGGAAATAACTCTTACTTTAGAAAGTGTAAGGCTATGGCTCTTGTGCATGGCACCTCCTCATTGATAGCAATAAACCCATGAAGTTTCATATTGAAATATTGTTTTGTATCTGAGAAAAAGCCTCGATTTTGTTCTTACCTTTCAATGACTTTGAAAAAAATATGCACTTATATGCATATTCAAGGAGGCATTACATGACATTTTGTGAAAATTATACATCAAGATTCCATATTTTTCTCCCCAAAAAAGCCCTTTTTGTATAATTGTCCAGATCTGTCCACAACTAGGGTGTCAATGGTGGAATACAAGTTTCTTTTCAATGCAGGTACAAAATGACCAGTAAGACCAACCCAATGGTGGTAAGGCAAAGCATTTTTGCAGTTGATCAAATCCTACACTCAAACTTTGTGAAATATTTCTTATAGGACTATTGCAAGCTTTACTACATGTATAAGGCAAAGGCATTTCAACTGATCAACTGACCCCGACTTGCACCGACCCTGCTTTTCGATGGAACTTCGTAGACCCATGGGAGGCGGGTCCTCCTTTATATCCCCATTTCTTCATGACTCCCTGGAAACCACGAGCAACCCTGAAAGATTTCACCACAAAAACTCGTAACAATTCTTTCAAACTTATTGTTTTAACAATAATTTTTAAATTATATACAATGTACACTTTTTTTTAATGGGACCTGCCCAAGAAACAAAGATTTTTTTGTCCAAAATTATGAAAGTAATAATTGAAAGTTCACTTGTTTTCTATTATGATATGACACATTTTGCAATTAAAAAGATAGCTTTGTTTGCTGTTTTCTGAAACAGCTTTTGCCATAAGCTCATGATTGAAAAGGGCCGCTATTTGAATATAGACAGGGACCAAAGGTTCTGTCCTTTTTGCAAAACTGTTATTGAAAATGAATTTCATTTTCTATTAATATGCACAACATACTTAGACCTCCGAGAAAGGTATATACCAATTAAGTATTATACACCCACTATATAAATAAATTTAATATAATCATGAGCTCCAGAGAATAAAAGGTGATCAGGGGTACTTCTATGTTCTTGTATTATGCTTTTGAAAGAAGAAATGCGTTACTGAATAGCAGTTAGTTATAAATAACTGTACCATTACAGGGGTTTTTGGGGGTTGTGGGGGAAGGGGCCTTGAGCCCTTATGTGGGGGAAATTTTATGCGGGATTTTCCACTGTGGGGAAAAATTGTGCGCGTGGGAATTTTCGCATCGTTCCCCTTTTTGGGGGATTTGTTTACTTACTCTCTCATTATTACAATACATTTGTACATGTTTGCACTATATTCATTGTTTTTTTCATTATTTATTACGTTTGGCAAGATTTTTTTTTAAGGGGAATTTTTGGTTCTGAAAGGAAAAAAAAACGACCTAGTTTGGTGGGGGAAGACGCCTATATTCGGCGTCTGTTATATAAGGTAAAAAATCCCTGCATTACATATTTATGTTTGCTTATATTTTGTCGGTGTTTTTGAAATGTTGTGGTTATTCGATGTTATTTGTACTTGCAAGGGCTGGAGGCCATATAGCAATTAACATTGAAACTTGAAACTTGCCTGCATAAAAATCAACAAAAGTCATGTAAAAACTGTGACTGCAGTTTTATGCGAAATTTGTAAATTCATTGTATAATGGCTCTGTGAAACTGACTGTGAACTTACAGTCGTTTCATGCCACCTGAGTTGAATGTACTTTAATAATTAATAAACTACAAATACTACATGCTCCTGATCATATAAACGCTTCTTCGTTGAAGAGTGCATAATTAAACTTTCCAACGACCCGGATTAATTGATTGCGCAATATAAAAACGGCGACCATTTTCTATCTGATTTTCAGGGTTTTTAATTATTTTTTCCTCCATTTTGGCTTTAAAAAATCGCATACGCATTATACATGGATCTGGCTATACGCTGTAACTCACAGTTCGTTAAACAGTTAGGGCAAAAATTATTGGACTTGAGTAAGGTAATAAGATTTTTCAAAGACCTTTCCTATAATTTCTTTAAATGCTTAGTTCTACTTAAACAAATGTACGTGTAACTCAAAGTGTAAACAAATGCTATACATGTCTAATAATACTTACGTTTTGGCTGAGACATCCACATAATCCCCAGCTCTAAAATGCATCACAGACAATGGCGTTCCTAAAATGATAGAAATATCAACAAAGTGCAACTTCAATGGCATAATTATCCCTTTACCCCTTAGAAACGTTTTTTGACGCATTTGTGGTTGCTTAGAAAGTTAAATGTAATAAAAGACCTTTCTTAATAGATTCAAGTTTAAAAGGCTTCTTTTCCAACCCTTAGATACTGATGATCAGCATAGAGCATAAAACCTGAACAGACTGTGAGTTACATGCAGGCTGTTCTGGTTTTATGCTGTTTGCACATTTTTTCTTTGTTTCTGAGTGGGAAAGGGTTAAGCAACAGAAAATTCGCATCATCACTACTATAAGTTCAGTGTATTAGTCACCATTTTGAGAATAGGGCCGGGTCATTTGGTTTGGGAAAAATCACAGCTTAAATTGGGAAATAAGTGTTGTTGTTGTTTTGCAATTCCTTCAAAATTGACAATAATAATGTTTTCAATATTATAATAACTTATTTTCTACTTATAGAGCTGGATAGAAGATGAACTATATGTTGGAATCGAATATAAAATACAAATCTTTTTTTGGAAACCTTTAATTGGGAATTTTTAAGTCCCCTTTTGGGAAAAATATATACTTTTTACATTGGTTTACCGACCCCAAATTTTAAACAAACTGCCTAAGAAAGTTTAATGGACAGCATAGAATTGAATATTGCGATAAAATTAAATGGACATTGAAAATAATGTTTTACTAAAACCTGCATAGTTAAAGTTACAACCATTGAACAGTAAAAATAACCATTCGTTTTTTTTAAGATAATTACTATATTATACAGGCAAGGAGTGAATCTGCTAGTTACTCATAATTTTGGAAATGTTCATTACTTATCTCGTGGACATTGGCAGTTCCTCCAAATAAATGCAAATTCTTATATTTTTACTTCAGACTAATAGAATGTTACAAGCCCAGCTATATTAACTAATGAACTTAGCAAGCCAGAGTAAACATTTCCCTGTTCTCGGCTTTTTGGCTTGTGCTTATAAACTTGTAAAAAGAATCTCTGTGGTCTCTTTTCTAATAAAAACACGGGTGTCATTTGAAAGATCTCTCTTCAGCATGCTCCCAATGGTAGGGAAGGAACATGGGACCTTCCTGTTATAATGTCAAAACTATAACCATTACACCAATGCAGCCCTTAAGTTTGATAGGTGTTCATTATTGGCAAACCTGTTCAAGCATTGTCTAAACAGTGCTGTATGCAAAAACTCAAATTGATGTATGAATTGAACGCAGGGCCTACCTGTTGCAAGGTCAAACCATCACTACTACACCAATACAGCACTTACAATCACGTTTGAATGGTGTTTTTCATGTAAGCCTGTTAAAGCAATGTCTTAACAGTGCTGTATGCAAAAAAAAACCATACCTTTTTTCCTTCTTAGAAACTTAACATTTTTCCCAATTTTGAACAAAAGCTCCACAATTGGAGACAAATGCCCCCCCACCCCCAAGCAGGGTCTTGACACAGGATTTATTGCAACAAAACTGACCATAAGAGTTTATCTTATCATATTAGTGTCACAGTGACCTTGACCTTTGAACTGGTGATCCCAATATCAAGATGGGTCACCTACTTTCCAAGGCAAAGGCACATGTGAAGTATCAAGCCAATCTGTCAATTTATTGACGAGTTATTAATCGAAAACGATTTTCACACTTATTGTGACCATTTTCCTTGAACTTTGACCTAGTGACCACAATTTTAATGCACATTGGAAGTATCAGGCCAATCAGTAAATCAGTTGGAAAGTTATTCTGTTTTTGATTGCAAACATTTTCACACTTAGTGTAACAGTAACTTTGACTTTGACACAGTGACCCCAATTTGAATAGGGGCCATCTACTGTCTGACACCAATGCACATGGGAAGTATCAAACCATCCGTTCACAAGTTATTGATCAGAAACCATTTTCACTTTTAGTGTGACAGTGAGCTTTGACCTAGTGACCCCAATTTCAATAAGGGTCATCTACTGGCAAAGGCCAATGCTCAAGGGAAGTATCAAGCCAATGGGTCAATCCATTAACAAGTTATTGATCGGAAACAATTTGCACTTTTAGTGTGACAGTGACCTTGACCTCTGACTTAATGACCCCAATTTCAATAGGGGTCATTGAAGGACATCCAGCAAAACAAGGGGGACCTACACATTTGTGACTCATTTTTTCACCCATTTGAAAAGTTCAAGAATGACTTTTTTCACAAATTGAGAGTCCAAAGGCCGCTTCACACAGATGGGAGAAAAACCCTGTCACCTGGCAATATAGAGGGAACACAGGACCTTCCTGCTGCAAAGTCAAAACAATAACCCTTACACCAATGCAGACCATTTCAAGTATTGTCTGACCCGTGCTGTATGCCAAATCTCACCAGGCTGAACTGCTGCATCTGGCGTGATCCAAAACTTGGTGAGGATCCTCTTGGGTGGGACACCTGCCTCACTGAACAGACCCGTGTACTTGCGTGTGTACTGAAATCACACAAGGTTTGCAGAAAATGGAAATATACAGCTAGCAGAAAATGGTTAATTACGTATCTTTTTTTCACCATTTTAGGAATGGGGCCAGGGCCATTGGGATTGGGGAAAATCACGTCGTTTTAACTAAAATTGGACAAATGGTGTATTTTTGCTTGCAAGCAAAGACTTAAAAATAAGTTTTCCAAAATACATTTACTTAATTTAAACAAAAAGAGAAGCATAAGAAATATAAATAAATGTTGCATTTTTTTAAATGGTTGTTTTTTTACCTGTAAATGAGAATTTTAGGCAGTCATTTGGAAAAAAATATGTATTTTTTTACATTGGGAAAGGGGCTGAAGAACAAACCCAAACTTGACAAACAAAACACAACATTGCACATGCAGAGGACTCTCATAAAATGTATTCCTTTGTAAGAATCATACATTGAATGGAGTGCAGCTCAGAGCCCCAACAACCACGGAACCAATGCCCTTGTGCTTCCAGTGAGGATTGAACCCCAGGGCCGTCTCAAACTTCTCTGGAGGATTGTAACGTATCACATGATTATCTACCACCTGTAATATAAAATAAGCCTCATTCTGCATTTGTGTAGAGTGTCGTTCGCAAGCTTATCAGGGACAACACTTTCCGGCTAAACTGGATTTTGTTTTAGAAGAGATATCCTTCAAACAAATAATTCCGTTAAAGCGGGAAGTGTCATCCTTGATAAGCATAACATCAAATTTCAAATCCAATTCCAGGTTAATCTGGGACCAAACTTTAGGCAACTGCACAAAAAGAGTTTACTTTGTCATGATAAATGTTATTTACATTACAACTAATGCTTTTTTTCAAGTGAAAGAGTAAACCATTATGAATGATTAATGAGAGAATGTAATGATAAAATACTTTATTATTTATTTATTTAACTAAATAATATAATAATATAAGAATTGATTATGTATATAAAAAAATTGAAACCTGATTAACATTGGTGTAAAAACAAATTTACCTGAATAAGTTGACACAATATCTTTGTCCCGTCCTTCTTCCATTGTGGAATAACTCCAATTTTGACCCCAATTACACCTGTTCTGATTGTTCTACAAACAGTTTGATGCTGTTTTATAAAATCACCACATAAAATTGAAACACTTCATCACATAAAACATATTTTTCCAAATAAAAGCCCATTTTTATGTTGATACTTAAGTGTGAAAATAGGGTGCATCCTGTAAGATATCTGTAAACCGAAGTTGGATTGGATGTTCATAATTTGCCCAGGTGTTATTTCGCCTAATAACCAGTGTTTTTTTTTCATTCAAAATCGAGTCCGGTAACCGGACCCATTCCCAATGGGAAAAGTATATATTTTTCCCAAATGGGAGCTAAAAATTCCCAATGGAACCAAAAAAAAATCTTTTTTTTTTTTTAGATCAATATTTTGTTCATCTCCCATCCATATAAAATCAACCTTAGTACATATAATACTGGACACACTTGTATCCTCAATTTTGAAGCATTTGTTAGCAAAACAACAACAACACTAATTTCCAAATTTTGATCAAAACGCCGTGAATTTTCCCAATCCAAAGGGACCCGGCCCTATTCCCAAAATGGTGAAAAAAAACACTGATAACAGTTTCATATGTTTTAAAATTAGAAATAAAACTCTATTATCTCTGTATCATGTCTTATCTACTTCTGTACATGTCATAAGTCCTGGTCTTTCTAAGTTTGTCCCAGGTACGAGAGGCCTTACCCAGCCTTCCACTCAGATAAAAAATGTCTCAGTCAATCAACTGTTAATCCCTTTTAACGCTTTATCAGGTCCTGATAACAACAATACCCTAACAAAATTTAAATTCACTTGTCCGTTGACTTAAAGTGCCAAATGCTCTCAAATTACTTTTTGATATACGCAATTGGAATATTTACCCAGTCTAGATTGGACGTCAAATAGAGGCATATTCCACTATTCAATTAATGATGCCCTCAAGCTTGCTTACTTCTGAAAGACTTTAGTGTTAACACATTCATCATCAATATTGGCCAGATTTGTTTTAATGTAAGTCATTTGTGTTTATATATTTAGCATTATCACTATAAGATAATAATGCCACCAGGTCAAATGTCCAGGAAATTGTACTCAAAAGTTGAGATTTTGACTGAAAGTTTTAAAGTGGACACACCAGCCACTTTTCAGACTTAAGTGGTCATTTTAAAATGTGTGTGGTAATAGTACTGATAGTGTTAATGGGTCCTGGTCAAATGTCATGTGCCCCGTAGAATTTTCAGAAATCTTTGGTTTGGGCCTGCAAACTTTAATGGCATCTATGCACCAGCAAAACTTATAATTCAAAGAAACTAACTAATTTGCTGCCAAAAGTACTGAAAAAATTCAAGCAATATTAGATGTTTTATGGGTAAACAAAAATGTTCGATCAAGTTCAACTTTAACCTACTCTGATGTATACTCATTTCTTGGCCATGGCTCGTTTCGCAGGGGACTCGGTGTGTTGTTGTAATGTGCAACTGCTGCTTCCCTGAGAAATGCTTTGTTCTCCGGTGTGACGTAAAGTTCCATGGAACTTGCCTTTTTCTTGATATGCCATGGGCGAGGTTGATGCCTCAAGGGACGTTTATAGCTTCTAGTACCTCTGACTTGTGTATAGGAAACTTGCCTGGAAGAGGTATTTGTTGATACAATTACTAGGGTATGAATCTTAATAACATAATCTTTTTTTGGTGTGCAAACAAAAAAGCTAATTAATCAGTATACTGCAATAATAATAAGCAAAATATATTTTAACACAAAATGTGTTTACTTGTTTGTTTGAATTTTCTTAAAATCACCTAAAAATGAGATTTCAGTGGGGGAGGAGGGATATAAAGACACACGTGATTCCTGCATTAAAGTTATGTTTCAGCTAATGGTCTGTGTTAATTCAGGGTACAAAAAATTCCCCTCACCTACTTGTATTGCCCAGTGAAATTTAAACAACAAGTGAAGTTCCTATAAGCTCATGTCCTAAACTAAAGGTCAAGTGAAAAAATGGATGTTAAACCATGTATGTTTTGACCAGTAAGATTCTTTTTCATTTAACCTGATAACTTTTCTAAAAGCATATAAACTCCAAAAGAAAAACTTAAAACAGAAGTTGTCATACCAAATTTGAAACAGCAGGTGAGCGTTGGAATGCAAGACTGCATCCTGAATAAATTTTAAGACTGCATCCACCCAAAGTATTGATTTTTCAGAGCATTATCTTACCATGTGTTTTGAAAACAGTCTGAGTTTGGTCTGCAAAATGTCAGACATACACACTTTCTAGAGGTTTATGGACGTTTCCTGCCACTACCAAATCGTGCCACTGTTATTTGTGTTGAAAAGAGGTAGACGTTTCGTCCCAATGATAATATATAGGCCTGAATAATGCCGTATAGGTGTGAATAATATTGGGATGTATATTAATGTAGAAAATTACAACAATATAGTATTTGTAAATAGTTCATTATGTTCAATAAATATAAAACATAAAGTGTTGTTATTTTTATGCATCATGTGTATGTGTTTGTAAAACATGTTGTATAAAAACATGTGTGCATAGTTCATTATGTTTAATAAATATAAAACATGAAGTGCTGTTATTTTTTATGCTTCGTGTGTATGTACTACATACATAAATAATAAAATAACATGAATGAACAATAATACAATTTAAAATGAGTCAACGGTAGAGCAGGGCGTCCCGACCTAGGGTTTTATGTGCTCATCCTCCTGTTGCGCCGTGAGGCAGAAACAGTGGATCTGACAATCCGCCTAGTGTTGGAACACGCCCTGACTCGGGTACACAGGAAAATATTCAAAGAAGTGCATGGGCGACTCTTCGAGATCTGGGAGAAGTACCAAGACAATGACATGACAACTCATCGGGCTGGGACCGAGCACAACCCATGACAACATCTACGATGAGGACTTCTGAAATGCAATACATTGTATATCTGATTTGTGTATTCATAGGATAGGGTAGTATGCTGTTGTATTTTTGTTGACATATTTGTGTACTTTTGTATATGTGTATTAAAACATTTTAAAATGTATGTATGCATTCACTTCTCATATTGTTAATGTCAATTTATTACAAATGTTTGAATATATTTATGTTATCAATCTAGATATTGTTAAATTGTATGTATGCATTCACTTTTGAAATGGTTAATATCAATATATTGAATATGTTTTATGTAATTTATTGTTAATGTATTAAATTAAGCATGTAAATTGACTCTTAAACAATCTTGAAATAAAACAATTTTGTTTTAACATTGAACAGTTGTTACAATCAAATGTGCGTAAGTTTCCTGTTATGATTCACACCTTCTATATGGTATTATTCACACCTATCCACCTATATATTATCAGTGGGACGAAACGTCCAATGCCCTCCTACACAAATATCAGTGGCACGAACTGGTTGTGGCACGAAACGTCCAGCACCCCTTTCTTGATATGGTGGGTGAAATGTTCAATGTTCAGAATTAATCAAAAAGAATATTAAGGCAGTCATGATCAGCTAGCATGAACAATCTGAGTAGACACCATTTCAATGATATAGGAAACACTTTGTATACAGTGCATGTGTTTGCAGGACAAGTGAAATTGTAAGGCATTACATGTAAATGTTTAGCTCTTCATGTTCATGATCAAATCCGAAAGGAGAATTTATCCGGATTGTACTCATATATGACAACAATAGTTTTAAGATGTTTATAAACCGGACAATCAAAGGTTATACAAGTACAAACAACACAATCTTATACTCTGCAAGTTTTATGTGCAGATCATTAAAAGGCAGAGATCGTTGCGTCAATATTTGCAGTGAACTTCTAAAAAGTCCTCTGACGGCCATGCTTTTGCAGCTTATGTTTTTAACTACATGTACACTATATTTGTATTACGTTAAAAATAAGATTTTATTTATTGAATACACCATGTAAATAAACAGTTTATATTATACATAATTAATTTGAACAGTATCAAAACATGTATATATATAACACTAAATTTCATATATATTCTCCGAACAAATTAAGAATGTAAGCGGCCTCTTATGAAATCACATTTTCTGTTCAATGTTTTCACAAATGGCATCAAATCAGTATCAAGAACAATTAAATCGATTACAGGTTGAACAAAACAATGCCATAAGTAATACAAAATTACAAATTGATAAATGGTAAGACATGTCATCATTTATTTATCTAATTATAAGTAATTCGAACTATTGCATATCATTCGTCTATTGATAATTTCGGATATACGAGTGGAGGGGTACAGGGTGCTGGAGGTTTCGGTAAATGACAAGTTCGGTAAATTGATTTATATAGTAAATGCCGTGGAGGTTTCGGTAAATTGGTTTTATAGAGGTGGTATACCAACAACGAGGTGTTAATGACACCTATTATTGGCTTACAATAACATTAGGGGCATTTATTTGCAAACTGCGGATTAATTTTGAGTTGAGTAATTAATGCTATGCCTAAGGTAAAGAATTAAGGGAAATGAATGAGCTACCTCTGAAAAACGAATACTGTTAGGAAATTGTAGGTAAATTTACGATTTAAATAACGCAATACTGTTGTTATTTTATAATTGGTGCTTTTATTTAAATAACATAATAGTAATAATAAATAATGATTTATGGCGGAGTCAATGTAAGATCTTTAATTAAGTTTAATGCTATTTAAAAAAGTTTCTTGTAAAATATGATTTAATAAAAACGATTTCAGTTTAAATATAAAGCGCAATAGTATTTTAGACCACCGATAAACACTCAATTTCTCAATATATAAACATGGGGTAGTTTGCCAACATAATGAATATGAAACCAAAGCTCTTGCCACGTAGAGGCCACCTCTTGTAAGAGCCAAATGTTGAATTTTATATTACATGTTTTATTATTTCTTTCTGGTTGAGAAAAACACAAGAAAAACACAATATATAAAATCTAATACGTGTACGTAATTAATAAAAAGTAATATAATGATACGTGTTATGTTTTATAATTATGTTATGCCATTGAACGTTGAGTTAAGCGAAGAGATACACATAATTGAAAACTGATAAAAATGACATCTAACACAACGCCAGCAGAATTAATACACTGTGTAATATCAAGCTGCTGTGATGATCACTATCTTATCAACTTAATACACAGGCACCTGGCTACTGTACTGGAACAATTAATGGGTTTTACGGCCAAAATAACTGATATCATTTTTAGCCTGAACAAATCCGTTGAATAAAAAAATAAATAACTGATTGACTTTGTAATCCGTTTTATTTACCATATATTATAAATAAGCAATATATATATATATATATATATATATATATATATATATATATATATATATATATATATATATATATATATATATAAATATATATATTCACCTGCATATATACACCATTTAACAATTGAGCAACAACACTTACCTTTATTACTTGATAACCCGTGAAAACCTTCTCTTCATCCTCTCTTTGATTTCTTATTTGAAAATGACCATGATAATTTTATAATTACCCAATTACATAATAATGTTATTTTTACCACAAATTAACATCCTTTGATGTCACCACCAGTATTTTTTTGTAAACATGATTAAAGAAGCAAGACGTTTGTTTATTTCACAGTTTGAAAGTTACTGGTCGTGTATGTAAAAACTCGGCCACCAGTGTTAAAGCATGTTCACGATCTAAACATACATATCTAGATTATTTTAAGAATAATACCGTATGTGCTGACCTGATTGTAGGAAAAAGAAGCGAGAAATTTATTTATATAAGAAACAAACATATTGGATCTTAGTATTTTAAACCACCGAAAATTTCTCATTATATAAACATGAGGTAGTTTGCCAACATAATGAATATGTTGCCCAGGTCTTGCCATGTGGAGGCAACCTCTTGTAAGAGCCACATTAAATTTTTTTTTTTTTCTGATAGGCTTTAATTAAGGTTTTTATCAACTAATTGTTTAAAAACATATATAAAATACAAAACGATCATGACCTAAAGATAAACTTTTAATATATAATTTACCTCCCTTGATTAGAATATTAATAGGTTGCAAGCCTGGATAATAATATTAACACTTTGCAAACATCTCTAAATTGATAAAATCAACTCCGAACATTTAAACAGATAATTTAATTAGTGTCAAACAACTCAATTAATGTACTTGCTTATCGACAAAAGGTGCGATAATCCCTATTTATACCAATTTACCGAAACCTCCACGGCATTTACTATATAAATCAATTTACCGAACTTGTCATTTACCAAAACTTCCATAACCCGGTGAACATCCCTATTGATAAATCAGATGTAAATATTCGCGTTACGTGCAATATCATTAATACATATATATCATGATAAAACAATGGCATAACAATAATAAGTATTTTCTCAAGCGTAAGGAAATACACGTACTACACGTAGCCATTCACTCTTGATAATAAAATCTTTATTTTTAGAGTAACTAAAATGGCAAACCCATTTATATCACAAGAATCAAAGAACTCTGGTCATGTTACTATATAATAAAACATTATATTAGTCTGGACCAAAAACACTGCATATAAACAAGTTTTTCTCTGTAGCCACAAGGAAATAATTTCTGTAACAATAATATTTCTTATTCAGAGCAATCCTACATACATGCCTTCAGCAAAGGCCAAAGCTAAAAAAAAAAAGTAATGTTTTTAGATAATCTGAATAACACCCTTGTTTGATGAATACATTGTATCATTTATCAAGGCAATTCAACCTTATTTAAATGGGGCCGATATTCGGCCCTTTCCCAATTGAAAATAATGTCATTTTTTTCCAACATTGGCAGAAGAATTTCCCAAATTGTAAAAAAAAAAATGTATTTTGTTTTTTTTTACTTAGACATGTTGGGCATCTCCCAAATTGAAAGCAATGAGCTCTATTATGATTAAGAATGCATCACAATGTTTCTGTTAATACTTCAGCACAATGAAAAAGACCCTGTTTCAAAAACTTAAAAACACGGTCTTCCCAAAATGAGCAGTTATCGCGCATGAAATTTCCAATTTGAAAGGCTAGGGCCTCTTCCCGATTTCTTGATGAAAAGCCCTGAGGCTGTTTATTAAATTTATTCTACAAGTGATAGTCATTATAGACTATCGGCAGATATAAAGTGTTCTCAACTCCATTGTGCATGAGATTTAGGGAAACCTTAAAATAGCCATAAAACACTAAATATTATTGTATGTTTTTAACATGAAATATATTCTAAAAAATCATTTCTATCATCATATATATTTTTCATTAGTTATTAAATATGTAACAGCATTAGCAAATGTGATCGATCTTTTGCAGGGTTTCCTTCAAGACTGATTACAGTGCATTGAGAGAAAGGCTAAGAACACTTCCTGACAATCTTTCCCATGATGTTATGGTAATGATCTTATTTGTCATTAGAGCTTCATTCTGGGAAAACTGGGCTTAGGGCATGTATGTAAAGTGTGATCCCAGATAATCCTGTGCAGTTACATATCCCAGTTGACACTTTACATGTATCAATTTCAGTTTTCCTAGAGCGACTACATCTCTTCTTCTTGACAGAGAGATGTCATGCTTATTGGTCCATCTTTCAGTCCATTTATGTCAGAGATTAAAATATAACTTAAGATTAACAATCCAAGTCAGCAGACTGTGTACTGTGTACATGACCAATGCCTGTCTGTTATACGGGAAAGACAATGTCAAGTGTCAAATATTTGTGGGTTTTTTTCTGCTCCATAAGTTACACATGCATAATTTTATGTGACGATTGCCTAGCGAAAACATCATCTTCACCTGTAGTCCCGCCAACCAGCTTCATCAAGGGGTCTTTGTTGTCGGCGAGTTTCTCCAGCTTCCCCAACATTTTGCTAATTGCTTAGCATTTGCATTGAGGTCCCGGTGACAGGTTTGCTGCCACTTGTGCTGTCTCTCTTGTATCGTACATGGTCCAGACATTCCATGTACCAATTTGCAGTTGTGGTCCTGATGGAGATGATGGTCCTAGGCATACATGTAGTCATATTGATATTAAACCTTACATCACCATTGCTTGAAGTCAGATTAATTGGTCATATTCATTGTCAAAGATGTGTATGGATGGTTTTATCCTAGTTATGTTTTCATTTTCATCCAGATACTGAAATAACCATATGAAAGTCAGGAATAATTCAGGGAAGCATTTAAATGATCATATTTGTTTTGCTTCGCTATAGGTTCCCATTGGAAAGATGGCGTTCATGCCAGGTCAGTTAGTTCATACAAATGAGATCTTGGTGCTGCTAGGTGATAACTGGTTTGTGGAAAGGTCAGCAAAGCAGGCTGCAGACATTGTGACCAGAAGAATAGAAAGTAAGGAATTGCTGGCTCTGTTCTTAATGTTTTTATGCCCCCGGTAGGAGGGCATATAGTGATCAGACTGTCTGTCCGTCTGTCTGTCTTTCCGTCACACTTTGCGTTTAGGTTTCGAAAAATGCTCATAACTTCTATGTCCCTTGAGATATAACCTTCATATTTGGTATGCATGTGTATATGGACAAGGTCTTTCCATATGCACAAAACTTTTGACCCCTGTGACCTTGACGTTGAACTTAGGGTCCGCGTTTAGGTTTTGAAATCTGCGATTAGGTTTCGAAAAATGCTCATTACTTCTATGTCCCTTGAGATATAACCTTCATATTTGGTATGCATGTGTATATGGACAAGGCCTTTCCATACGCACACAAATTTTGACCCCTGTGACCTTGACCTTGAACTGAGGGTCCGTGTTTAGGTTTCGAAATCTTCGTTTAGGTTTCGAAAAAAGCTCATAACTTCTTTCAAGCGTTTATAGGGGGCATAAGTCATCCTATGGTGACAGCTCTTGTTATTACTTTTTTTCTCTCAGAAAATAGAAAGAAGGTAATCTTATTAACGCGATGCCTTGTTTGAATACATATTTCTTACTGTCGCTATAATACATGTATCTTAATACGTTTGCATCTGAAAAATATTTTATTATAAATATTAGTAATAATAATAACACTTATAAATTATAATAGTAATAATAAATATGAGTATTTTCATCAGTATTATTATTATATTACCACAAAAAAAGGGAAACATGAGTTTTTTTTAAATTCATAGACACAAATTAATCAAATGCATTACCTTGTCTGTTGAGTTATACAAGCATTATCAATATTTGTCCAGGTTTTTCAACAAAATTGAAAATAATGGTGGTTTGATTTTGGTATGGCCAAAATATGGATCATAACTTTACACTGCATTGACCAATCATTTTGAAAATTTGAAATAGAGACAAAGTATGGAATGGTATTTGAAGAGATAGCTTATATAAGCTAAGGTGACAGTAAGTTAAATACTAAAGATGATTCCCTCTCATTAGGTGATACAGAATAAAGCAAGCTTGGAACTGCATTAAAGGCCATTTGGGTCAAGGTAACTGTATCTAAAAATATATAAACAGTACTGTATCTACTCAATCACCTGAGTTTTGATGGATGTATTATGCTGCCATTTTTGTGCATTGATATCTTACATACAGTCATATTTGGGATTGTATTAGGGGCCGGTTGGATCAAATTCATGGTCACTGTAACTCAAAATAGAAGAACTGTTTCTACTGAATAATTTTAGTTTTGATAGATGAATTGTTCTGAAATTTTGTTTGCAGTTAGATTACATACATACCTTTGCTTCGGATTTACTTTTTATTTCTAAAAATTAAATTAATAGTTAAAGCTTTAACAACTGGTTTTGTGGCATTTTCAGTGTTACCTGTTTTATCTTATCAGCAACTGGTGTCAGATCCTGTATAAAAACTCATAAGTCTTAACAGTCGACATGATGATAGATTTTGGATGTTAAATGTTGCTTATTTTATCGTTTGATAACTATTACATAATCACATGCAACTTTTGCTTGTTAAGTATACATTTGCATTGCCTTCAGGTATTGACAAGCAGCTTGAGGATCTGAACAAACAATTGGGCCTTTTACAACCAAGACTAGATTTCACAACTGAGTTGGAGGGAATGAGTAGAGTGAGTTGATTTGGTCTCTGTTGTTTAACAATTCTGAAAGTAACCAGCAGTTTATAAGTTTGAATTGCCATGGTACCTCATATTTTTATGACCCCTTTCGAAGAAAAGGGGGCATACATGTATAGTGATCAGACTGTCTGTCTGTCCGTCTGTCTGTCTGTCCGTCTTTCCGTCACACTTTGCGTTTAGGTTTCGAAAAATGCTCATACACAATGTAACTTCTATGTCCCTTGAGATATAACCTTCATATTTGGTATGCATGTGTATATGGACAAGGCCTTTCCATACGCACACAAATTTTGACCCCTGTGACCTTGACCTTTAAGATAGGGTCCGCGTTTAGGTTTCGAAATCTGCGTTTAGGTTTCGAATAATGCTCATAACTTCTATGTCCCTTCAGATATAACCATATTTGGTATGCATGTGTATATGGACAAGGCCTTTCCATACGCATACAAATTTTGACCCCTGTGGCCTTGACCTTGAACTAAGGGTCCGCGTTTAGGTTTCGAAATCTGCGTTTAGGTCTCGAAAAAAGCTCATAACTTCTATCAAGCGTTTATAGGGGGCATAAGTTATCCTATGGTGACAGCTCTTGTTACATTATTTTTTACACATATTTTGTTTGAAAATGAGTTAGAATGACTTGCATTCTTTTTACTCTATGCGGCACTGTACATTTTTCTCTACAATCACTTCTTTTGTGTACATAAATGTAGGAATAAAATCAAGAGAGCATTAGCCCATCCATGTATTATAGTGATTGCAAAAAAGACCTTTTTGAAAAACAAGAATTAGACTCGGGCAACTCAGACATTAGATTTCGCCACCCCTGACCCCTATTGATTTTCAGTACTCTAGGTCAAAGGTCAAGGTCACAGTGACTTGAAACAGTTAAATGGTTTCCCGATGATAACTCACAAATGCTTAGGGTTAGGATCAGGAAAGTTCATAGGGACATTGCTCATGGCGGGCAGATGACCCCTATTGATTTTCAGGTCACTAGGTCAAAGTTCAAGGTCACATTGACTCGAAGCAGTAAAATGGTTTCCGGATGATAACTCAAGGAAGCTTATGCCTGGGATCATGACAGTTCATAGGGACATTGGTCATGACTGACAGATGACCCCCTATTGATTTTCAGGTCACTAGGTCAAAGTTCGAGGTCACAGTGACTTGAAGCAGTAAAATGGTTTCCGGATGATAACTCAAGAAAGCTTATGCCTGGGATCATGAAAGTTCATAGGGACATTGGTCATGACTGACAGATGACCCCTATTGATTTTCAGGTCACTAGGCCAAAGTTCAAGGTCACAGTAACTCGAAACAGTCAAATGGTTTCCGAATTATACCGGTAACTCAAGAACGCTTAATGGCTGCCACTACAACTGACAGCCCATTTTGAGGGCATGCGTGTTTTACAAACAGCCCTTGTCTAATTGAGATTTAGTTTTATAAGCAATATTAATATAAACATGTACGGTTAATCTGACATGTGTATCTAATTAAAGAAATATTTATTTTGCCAAAAATGTCCATGTCTGAAGGGTCCTTCCACCTTTCTCTCAAAGGTGAAAAACACACTGCCAGTGATGTTGACATTCTAGAGCTATTTACATAGTTTTCAGAATGGTTAGGGTAGAATTATTAGTCACATACGTGACAGAGCTCTAGTTTAGTTTTAAAATAAAAAATATGTCTTCAGTAAATGTTTATCAGCTAATAATAATATGAATATTTAATCAAATATCAAATACAATGTTAGATATTTATTTTGACATAAAGACACAATGTCTTGGGTTTAAGTGAAAATAAAGAAGTATTCACTTTTCCAATTGCTTGTTATGTTTTTTTGTAAAACAATTACTAAAAAACTGTAAGATTTGTTTTCAGAGACAAAAGTGGTTGCTGCTACAACAGTTTTGAAAATACTGGCCAAACTTCATCATTAAAATATATTATAATTATGTTTATTTACAGAGGTTGAGCAAACTTTTGATTTACATCTTTTTGTAGTCCTATGGAATAAATAGGTAACATTACTCTGGTAAATTGTTCCAGGAGTATTGTTTCATTCAATGAAGTGGCTGGAGACTTATAAACACTCTTGAACCAATGAACCATATTTTAATGCCCGCCACAAAGCAGTTGGGGAGGTTATAGGAATGCCCTTCGTCTGTCAGTCACTCGGTCATTTTTTAATTCCCCGCCACAAAGCAGTTGGGGAGGTTATAGGTATGCCCTTCGTCTGTTAGTCACTCAGTCATTTTTAGCTCGACTATTAAAAATGAAATATATATAGTGGCGTTAGCGTTGGCGTTAGCGTGCAAATGTTAAAGTTTGCGTACTACCCCAAATATTTCCAATGTCCCTTGACATATTGCTTTCATATTTTGCATACTTGTTTACCATCATGACCCCAACTTATAAACAAGAGCCAACAACTGTATCAAGCATTTTGACAGAATTTTGCAGAGCATCAGATAAGGCTCGTATTTTCGTAATTACGAATTATTTTCAAGTCCGTTACGTATTTATTTTAAAATCTTGTCGTACCATCAAGAATTACAAAATCAAGTTACGAATATTATTTTTACATCGGTTCGTATCGATTTTTATTGAGTTCTTTTCGCGTATTAAAGATCTTTTCGGTGCTTATATAGAATGGTTATCGGGTTTGTTTAACAAAGTGCATTTTGTCCTATAAAAGCGGCGTGTCAAAAAGCAATGGCGGCGCCCGTAGAGCGTCTTAAAAAACTGCAAAGCGTGCAAAAACACGCTTTTAACATATTGTACGCAAAGTGAGCCAAAGTTGAATGTTAAGAAAGACATTATAGAAAAGATCTTATACGTTGTTGTATGTTCAGTTGCCGACACAGTCGGAAAAGCTAAAAAACGTGACACGTCGGGTCCAAACTTAAACAACAAAAAAACATTGAACGAGTGGAAGGGACAATTCCCGTGGCTAATCGTTGAAAAGATTGAAGGGGAGACTCGTTTTAATTGTGAAATATGTAAAAATTCATCGAAGGCATGCAATCTAAGCATAGTTTGGACATATGAAAGTATTTGAAAAATAAAATTGTATAATACTGAATAGACACTGTTGAACTCGTATAAAAAAGTTGCTAGTATGTTTATTTTGATTTTTTGCATGAAAAAAACCATTATTATTTATTTTTAGGTCATTTAGAAAAGTTAAGAAGTATTTTCCAAAACTTAGTAGTAATGTTAAGAATAAAATTTCAGAGTTAAGAATTATTTTTGAAAATCTGGCAGTAACGTTAAGAATTTCACAAAACCTTATCTGGAGCTCTGATTATGGCCCCTTTTATACTTAGAATATGCATATTATTGATAAATCTATGTTCAAGTTTGCGTACTAACCCAAATATTTCCTGTATCCCTTGACATATTGCTTTCATATTTTGCATACTTGTTAACCATCATGACATTAACCATCATAAACCCAACCTATAAACAAGAGCAGACAACTGTATAAAGCATTTTGACAGAATTATGGCCCCTTTTATACTTAGAATATGCATATTATTGATTAATCTATGTTAAAGTTTGCGTACTACCCCAAATATTTCCTGTGTCCCTTGACATATTGCTTTCATATTTTGCATACTTGTTTACCATCATGACCCCAACCTATAAACAAGAGCAGACAACTGTATCAAGCATTTTGACAGAATTATTGCCCCTTTAATACTTAGAATATGCATATTCTTGATAAATCAATGTTAAAGTTTGCATACCCCAAATATTTCCTGTGTCCCTTGAGATATTGCTTTCATATTTTGCATACTTGTTTACCAACATGACCCCAACCTATAAACAATAGCAGACAACTGTATCAAGCATTTTGACAGAATTATGACCCCTTTTATACTTAGAATATGCATATTATTGATAAATCTATGTTAAAGTTAGACAAAACAACACTTACCTGACATACCACAATGCACTCCACCCAAACCATTCCCCACGCCCCCCCCCCCCAGAACCCCCCCCCAGAAAAAAAACAAAATGATCACACACCCACATTATACCCCCCTCTCTCCCCCCACCCCCACCCCAACTCCCCCCCCCCCCCAAAAAAAAAGTTAAAAAATTTTGTTTTCTTATTTTTTGAAAGATCATCTATTAAATGATCACACACCCACATTATACGCCACCCCCTCTCCATGATGGCTTACGTTATACTGTCAAGCACTCGAATAGTCAAGCACGCTGTCCTCTGACAGCTCTTGTTTAATGCCCGCCACAAAGCAGTTAGGGAGGTTATAGGAATGCCCTTCGTCTGTCAGTTACTCAGTCATTTTTTAATGCCCGCCACAAAGCAGTTGGGGAAGTTATAGGAATGCCCTTCTTCTGTCAGTCACTCAGTCGTTTTTTAATTCCCGCCACAAAGCAGTTGGGGAGGTTATAGGAATGCCCTTCGTCTGTCAGTCACTCAGTCAGTCCGTCAGTCTGTCTATAACACTTTCATGTCCACTTACAACACCTTTACCTTTGATTGCTTTTCATGAAACTTGCCTCAGTTGTTGAGGGCATTCAGACTATGTGAAGAAGGCATTATTCTGTTAAGTTGGATCAAGGTCATGGTAATAATTCAATGTCAAAGGTTTGAGTCTGCATTTGTATGTCTGGTCCATAACTCTTCTACTCTTTATAGGATTTTTAGCCGACCTGAGCACATAGTGCTCATGCGAAGCTTTGAAGATACTGTGTTGTCCGTCATAGGTCAGTTTGTTGGTCCGTTCTTTAACTTTTGTCTTCTAAGAACTTCTCCTGACTTGCACTGCTGGGCAGATATTACCGGTAATAAAACTTCACAGGAATGATCCTTGGGTGACCACCTTTCAATCCAATTTGTGCAAATACTTTGATGATTTAAATGAATGTATAAAATTACTATTGAAGGGACCTTCTTGCTAAGTGTTATTAAATCCAGCCAGTATATTGTTAATTAGAACACAAGACGGTGATTGAGACATGAGCTCATGATGTTTAAAAGTGAGATAATAAACCTGTGTGTTTCACCTTCCAAATGGCACTTTTATCAAAACATTTCCATCTGTTCTGCTTCATAGTCTTTAGTTCTGTTCTAGGAGGATAGCCTTTAACAGTATTTATTGTATATCTCTGCAAATAGTTTGATCAACAACATGGTTGATATTAGTTATGGATGTATGATTGTTCAAGGCATTTTTTCAAACTATCCAGAAAAAAATAATTATGCTGAATGCTTATTGTCACTTCTTGCCTGTTGAAAATTGTGGGATTAAAAATAGGGGTGGGGGGTAATTATTTTTAGATAAATATGCAGTTTTATCGATGCCATACTTTTTTTTACAAATCACAAATTTGGAAATGCCTGATAAGGGTTGGTCGTAAAAAAGTATGTAAAATATAAAAATTTGAAGCATGCATCTAATATTTAAAAGAATAAACAACAAATAGATCATTTTTTATATTGAACAAACTGAACAGCAAAAATAAACACACAGAATAGATATTTAGAGTACTTTCCTGCCCTTTGAATATCCAATAAAGGTGTTTTTTATGCCCCCGAAGGAGGGCATATAGTGATCGCACCGTCCGTCTGTCTGTCTGTCTGTCACACTTTTAAGTTTCGAAAAATGCTCATAATTTCTATGTCGCTTCATATGTAACCTTCATATTTGGTATGCATGTGTATATGGACAAGGCCTTTCCATACGCACACAAATTTTGACCCCTGTGACCTTGACCTTGACCTTGAACTTAGGGTCCACGTTTAGGTTTCAAAATCTGCGTTTAGGTTTCGAAAAATGCTCATAACTTCTATCAAAGCGTTTATAGGGGGCATATGTCATCCTATGGTGACAGCTCTTGTTTCTGTTTGTTCTATACAAAAGTGCTTGCCATTGCATTGTATTACAACAATTAAAACAACATCAGCATAAAAAAGTAAAGAAATTAAATGATCAACACACTTACTTTTTGCTACAGCCATTGTTTAATTCAGTACCCCAACCACCATTTAACCATTGCATTTTTTTTATATATGTTATTTTTCATTTTCAAAGTATATTTTTGTAGTAATTGCAAGCAATTTTATAATTATATCAGCTATGAATATATATTTTACAAAAATAAGGACAACTTTAACGCATAAATTAATATTTAGGTTATCTTTGGATTAACTACAAAATAAAGAAAGCAACATTAACAGAAAACAATTGTAACATAGTATTACTAAAGTGATAAAATAAACTTCAAAATTTTGATTCACTAGTACATTAAGTTATTTAATTGTCAAGAAATGTGCCCAACTAATTATAACATTTTATTGAATTTCAGAGTATTGATCTTCTAAAACAATAGCCTTGTAGAATAATGACTTCAATACAGTGATTTTTTTTTCTTCTTTGGACGGGTCCGGTAACCCATTCCCAATGACCTACGGACCCGTTCCCAAAATGAACCGGACCCGTCCCAATTTCCAAAAAAATACAAAAAATCCCAATCAAAATTGAGTAAACAGTCACTGAATACGCCAACTTGACGTATTTTGAGACCGTTTTAACTTGGGGCCGAATTTGACTTCTCAATCATTGACTGGTTTAAATATTTAATGTTACATTCGTACATTAAATATGTGAATGTTATTAATAACTTTTTACGAAATATAAACCAGTCCAAATTTTCTTACGCTTCTTGCAATATTTGCCATGAGTCACAATAGTAAGTATTACATAAAAAAATGAAAGCCTAGTGAAGTGAAAAGCAAATCGTTAAGAGATTTTGGCTTCGTAAAAAGTTCATCAGTCTGCACAGACAAACAAAACAGACTCGGACAAGGCACACTTAGTGCTCTGATAAGGCTATGCAGCCTGGGGTGTCTGGACTCTCATCAGCCCAGAAAGACGCCATTCTTGATATATTTAAAGAAGACACAAACAGAGAACTCTGTCTGTAACAATCTGTGTTCCGATAGCATGTTGTTGTTTATGCAAGACTGTGAATAAAAATTGATGTTTCTTTCCTGTGTCATTTAAAGCTGACAAAAGTTAATCAAAGTCATTAAAATACCATTCTTCAATTTGTACAATTTACAAATTGTATTTTCCCAATTGGAAGGTTTAGCGGCTCGTTTTTTTTCCCAATTTGGTGATTTCACGACGCGAAAAATTCCCAATGGCATGGGTACCGGCCTGTTCCCAATTGGGTGAAAAAAATCACTGCAATAGGTTTATGATTGGCGCACATACGATAATGACACAAATACTGGAATATTAATACATCTTAATAATTAATTATCATAATACATGTTATATGTTACTGTAATTATAGCAATTGTTTTGTGATAAACAGCACAAACATGAAGCCAGACAAAACTACTAATATGCATTAACATAGATAGATGTCATACATGCTTGTTTTAAATGGTGTTATCTTAGGTGCATTAAAATATCTTATTTTCAAAAAAAGTTTTATTAAAATGTTAATTATAAAAGATAAACTCTATGAACATAGGCGAATCCAAGGGGGGTGGACGCGGCATACGCCCCACCTAAAATCGCCAAAGTAAAGTCAATTCATTTGATGTTTCACACTTGCTAGATTTAAATCACCTATTTAAACTCATTTTTCTTCTTTTGTACACGACATTTCCCATTAATCACAGACAATCGCTAAATGTTTTAACTTTAGACTCTCTGTCGCCCATTTTTAGCTCATCTATTTTTTGAAAAAAAATTATGAGCTATTGTCATCACCTTGGCGTCGGCGTCGGCGTCGGCGTCGGCGTCGGCGTTGGCGTTGGCGTCGGCGTCCGGTTAAGTTTTGCGTTTAGGTCCACTTTTCTCAGAAAGTATCAATGCTATTGCATTCAAACTTGGTACACTTACTTACTATCATGAGGGGACTAGGCAGGCAAAGTTAGATAACTCTGGCGTGCATTTTGACAGAATTATGTGCCCTTTTTATACTTAAAAAATTGAAAATTTTGGTTAAGTTTTGCGTTTAGTTCCACTTTTCTCAGTAAGTATCAATGCTATTGCATTCAAACTTGGTACACTTACTTACTATCATGAGGGGACTGGGCAGGCAAAGTTAGATAACTCTGGCATGCATTTTGACAGAATTATGTGCCCTTTTTATACTTAGAAAATTGACAATTTTGGTTAAGTTTTGTGTTTAGGTCCATTTTATTCCTTAAGCATCAAAGCTATTGCTTTCATACTTGCAACACTTACTAACTATCATAAGGGGACTGTGCAGGCAAAGTAATGTAACTCTGACTGGCATTTTGACAGAATTATGTGCCCTTTTTATACTTAGAAAATTGAAAATTTGATTAAGTTTTGTGTTTAGGTCCACTTTATTCCTACAGTATCAAAGCTATTGCTTTCATACTTGCAAGATTTATGAACTATCATAAGGGGACGGTGCAGGCAAAGTTATGTAACTCTGACTGGCATTTGGACGGAATTATGGGCCCTTTATACTTAGAAAATTGAAAATTTGGTTAAGATTTATGTTTTGGTCACTTTACCCCTAAAGTATCATAGATATTGCTTTCATACTTGGAACACTCACAAACTATCATAAGGGTACAGTAAAAGGACAAGTTGCATAACTCTGGTTGTCATTGTTACGGAATTATGGCCCTTTTTTGACTTAGTAACTTTTAATATATGGTTAAATTTTGTGTTTCGATCCACTCGAAGTATCAAGGCTATTGCTTTCAAACTTCAAATACTTACATGCTATCATGAGGTTACTGTACCTGGCAACTTGAATTTTACTTTGACCTTTGAATGACCTTGACTCTCAAGGTCAAATTATTAAATTTTGCTAAAATTGCCATAACTTCTTTATTTATGATTAGATTTGATTGATACTTTGATGAAACTACTCTTACCTGACATACCACAATAGACTTCACCCAAACCATCCCCCGTGCCCTCCCCCCCCCTCCCCCCTCCCCCCCCCCCCCTATTTTTTTTTTTTTTTTTTTTTTTTTTATAAGATCATCTCACAAATGACCACCACACCCTCACACTATACCCCCACCCCACCCCCCCCACCCCCCCCCCCCCCAAATTTTTTTTTTGATTTTTTTTTTTTTTTTTTTTTTTTTTTTAAGATCATCTCACAAATTATCACCACACCCTCACACTATACCCCCCCCCCCCGATTTTTTTATTATTATTTTTTTTTTTCGCTTTTTTGGAAGATAATGTAATAAATGTCCACAACCCCACACTATACACCCCTCTTCACTCCACTCCTCCCTCCTTTGTGATTGAAAATGAGAGTCCCTTCACCTTTAAAAAGAAAATAGATGAGCGGTCTGCACCCGCAAGGCGGTGCTCTTGTTTCAAGTCGAACTTTGCGATTCTGATGTATCCCTCTTTTTAGCCTTCAAAATTACTAACATCGTGGAGCTTCCGAGGGTGCTTCGCCCCCCTGGACCCCCTTGCAGGGCAAACCCACCAGGGGCCCTAGCGGTCCCCCTGGACCCCCAGTAAATCTTTCAAAATACGGCCCCCCCTAACCAGAAATCCTGGATCTTCCCCTGATGATTGTGCCCTTTTTGTTCCCTAGATATAAAATGACTTGACTAAATGAACAATGCACAGAAAAAATGGAAATATTTCTTTTGTATTATGTTTATATTAATGTGTTCTTTTCCACTTGAAGAGCTATTGCAAGTCCATAACAATAATTGTATTGTTATTACTATCTCCCACAATGATCTCGTCAGTGTTGGTATTGTAGCAGACAGACAATGGTCCGCTCTCTCCATCTTTATTTGAAGCCAGAGTTGCTAGCTTATTTCTTCCCTCATGATCCACTTGTATCACAGTATTGGAGCTTTGTGCGCAAACAAGGACCTGTCCAGCAGGTGTTACATGTAGACCATGTGGCTTCTGTAGATCAGAGTCAGTGAAGGTCGACAGTAGGGCTCCATCTTTGGCCAGAGTGAGAAGCTTGTTGTTTGTTAAGTTAGTGACAAAGATCCGTTCACCATCAGGACTTAGTGCACATTTGAACACTACAAAACATAAAACATGTTAGATACTATCAGGTAATGTTAAGATAGTGACAAAGATCCGTTCACCATCAGGACTTAGTGCACATTTGAACACTACAAAACATAAAACATGTTAGATACTATCAGGTAATGTTAAGATAGTGACAAAGATCCGTTCACCATCAGGACTTAGTGCACATTTGAACACTACAAAACATAAAACATGTTAGATACTATCAGGTAATGTTAAGATAGTGACAAAGATCCGTTCACCATCAGGACTTAGTGCACATTTGAACACTACAAAACATAAAACATGTTAGATACTATCAGGTAATGTTAAGATAGTGACAAAGATCCGTTCACCATCACGACTTAGTGCACATTTGAACACTACAAAACATAAAACATGTTAGATACTATCAGGTAATGTTAAGATAGTGACAAAGATCCGTTCACCATCAGGACTTAGTGCACATTTGAACACTACAAAACATAAAACATGTTAGATACTATCAGGTAATGTTAAGATAGTGACAAAGATCCGTTCACCATCAGGACTTAGTGCACATTTGAACACTACAAAACATAAAACATGTTAGATACTATCAGGTAATGTTAAGATAGTGACAAAGATCCGTTCACCATCAGGACTTAGTGCACATTTGAACACTACAAAACATAAAACATGTTAGATACTATCAGGTAATGTTAAGATAGTGACAAAGATCCGTTCACCATCAGGACTTAGTGCACATTTGAACACTACAAAACATAAAACATGTTAGATACTATCAGGTAATGTTAAGATAGTGACAAAGATCCGTTCACCATCAGGACTTAGTGCACATTTGAACACTACAAAACATAAAACATGTTAGATACTATCAGGTAATGTTAAGATAGTGACAAAGATCCGTTCACCATCAGGACTTAGTGCACATTTGAACACTACAAAACATAAAACATGTTAGATACTATCAGGTAATGTTAAGATAGTGACAAAGATCCGTTCACCATCACGACTTAGTGCACATTTGAACACTACAAAACATAAAACATGTTAGATACTATCAGGTAATGTTAAGATAGTGACAAAGATCCGTTCACCATCACGACTTAGTGCACATTTGAACACTACAAAACATAAAACATGTTAGATACTATCAGGTAATGTTAAGATAGTGACAAAGATCCGTTCACCATCAGGACTTAGTGCACATTTGAACACTACAAAACATAAAACATGTTAGATACTATCAGGTAATGTTAAGATAGTGACAAAGATCCGTTCACCATCAGGACTTAGTGCACATTTGAACACTACAAAACATAAAACATGTTAGATACTATCAGGTAATGTTAAGATAGTGACAAAGATCCGTTCACCATCAGGACTTAGTGCACATTTGAACACTACAAAACATAAAACATGTTAGATACTATCAGGTAATGTTAAGATAGTGACAAAGATCCGTTCACCATCAGGACTTAGTGCACATTTGAACACTACAAAACATAAAACATGTTAGATACTATCAGGTAATGTTAAGATAGTGACAAAGATCCGTTCACCATCAGGACTTAGTGCACATTTGAACACTACAAAACATAAAACATGTTAGATACTATCAGGTAATGTTAAGATAGTGACAAAGATCCGTTCACCATCAGGACTTAGTGCACATTTGAACACTACAAAACATAAAACATGTTAGATACTATCAGGTAATGTTAAGATAGTGACAAAGATCCGTTCACCATCAGGACTTAGTGCACATTTGAACACTACAAAACATAAAACATGTTAGATACTATCAGGTAATGTTAAGATAGTGACAAAGATCCGTTCACCATCAGGACTTAGTGCACATTTGAACACTACAAAACATAAAACATGTTAGATACTATCAGGTAATGTTAAGATAGTGACAAAGATCCGTTCACCATCAGGACTTAGTGCACATTTGAACACTACAAAACATAAAACATGTTAGATACTATCAGGTAATGTTAAGATAGTGACAAAGATCCGTTCACCATCAGGACTTAGTGCACATTTGAACACTACAAAACATAAAACATGTTAGATACTATCAGGTAATGTTAAGATAGTGACAAAGATCCGTTCACCATCAGGACTTAGTGCACATTTGAACACTACAAAACATAAAACATGTTAGATACTATCAGGTAATGTTAAGATAGTGACAAAGATCCGTTCACCATCAGGACTTAGTGCACATTTGAACACTATAAAACATAAAACATGTTAGATACTATCAGGTAAGAAATAATGACATAAACACTTTTTAAAAATCTAAAAATAATGTCAATGACATGAAAGTTCTTTATTGTTTTAATATCCACAGTACAACAATTATAATATTTTATGTTTAAATAATGATATATAAATGTGTAGTAAATGTTCATGTCTTCAATATTTAAATATATGTACAATACATTTACCTGTATTTGTACCTCCTGTATCCTCATAAAGCTTTTTCACAAGTGTCCCAGTCAGGGTGTAGTGGTAGAGAGCAGTCCAAGAGGTGATATACAATGCTCCCTGATGGTGGGCAATGCCTACCGCTTGATGTGGTAACGGTAACTTCCTCCCATTCACCAGCTGCCTATTGCTCACAGACACAAACTGCACATCTTTATTAACAGTTACAGCCACCTTACTGGATGTTATTTGGTAAATGTCCCTTGGAGAACCAGACACATCACAGTGACTGGACACATGGTAATGCCTGTCCAACAGCTTCACTTTGTTATTTAGGAAATCTGTAACAATGACCTCACCACTAGGAAGGCTGCAAATGCCAATGATAGAGCAAATCTGACTTACGTCACTTGGTATTTTCACATTATACTCGATCTTCCTCTTCACAGTCATCACCTTATCGGGTATCTTTTTGAGTGTGAGAGACTGCATACTGTCTACAATCCTCCCTAGACTCGACTGTTGGGATAGGTACAGCTCAATGTCAGTGTTTGCCTGGAATATCAGGGAACTCTTAACCTTCACATGGTTCTCTCGTAGATATGTCTCAGATTCCTGTATTTTGTCCAGACATTTCCTGCTGGCTATGAACTCTATTTCTTTCTTGCTCTTATCACAAAGGCCCTGTACAGCTTCACTGAGTTGTTGAAATTCATCCTTAAGTCTGCTGCAGTTGTCAACATCTTTCTTAAGAGAGATTTGCAATGTGGTCCTAATTTTATCCAATTCTTTCAAAGTAGATTGTTCGAGTTCATCCAAAGCAGCATCTAATTTCTTACGCAGGTCTCTGATATCTTCTAGTTTTTCACTATATGATCCCTGCACGGACTGTATGCTGTTCTATTGTGTTCTCTTTAACTTATTTATTTCAGCAAGAATGGTTTGAATTTTGATCGACAACTGCTTCATATCCACTGACAGCTTTTTTGCTGATTCAGAAATTAGAGCCAAAATGGTACACTGTCTGAAATAGCAACATACATCTCTGCTTTGAAATAAATAAATGAAGTTCACATCTTTGCAATCTCTTACCTTAAATGGTATTAAAAAATTTAAAACTTACTGCTTCCTTAATATGATATCATTTTAAATGCTGTTTGGATAAAACAATTATTTATTACTGGTGTTCATGGCAATTTAACCAAAGACATAAATGTAATGGTCAATTGCGCTTAGGCATTCATATGCCAGGTTTATCCCCTTAATCCCACTGTAAAAAAACATGGTCGAAGGGTCACCAGATATGTGAAAACAGGGCAATAATCTTATAAAATGGCGCTATACAATTTAATGTTAAAAAATTTAAAGTTATTAATTATGGACGAAAACCCTAATGTCCACAAATTTAGAGTCAGAAAAAAATAATTATTTGGGCTAAAAAGAGGGTTGTCTAAAAATTTAGTGTGTCCGAAAACTTAGAGTTATTAGGGTAACTTTAGTTCCCAGTTTCACTTACCTGTGATTCAGTAAAACACAATCAGAGCAGCACAGCTGACTGTGGTCCTGGCAAAACATTTTCAGTTTTTTGTTGTGAAAATCACATTTCAGTAGCAAATCCTCCATTGTCTTTGTTAAAGGCCATTTGTGTGTTTCTCCTCTTCCATATTTAAAATGGTTTACAAATATATGATCATGATGATGAAGGCATTCTTCACAAAAACACTTCAAACATGTTTCACAAAAAATTTCAGCACTTGCTTCTATATTATTTTTACTTTCGCAAGGGTTACAAAAATAGTCCTTCACTGAATCTGAAGATTTATGAACTGAATCTACAGAAGTTGCCATTTTCAAAGGGCATTGAGAACTGTCTTCTATTTAAAAGTTGTGAATTCACTATTTTTTTGACTACTTTTATGAAATACAATTAGCTATATCAAAACCAGAATGTGTTGCAAATTGACAGGCAAAGGTTTAAGTAAGTATTATTCACAATGTCCTGAAATTTAAACGCGTAAAGGCTTTATGTTGGCTGTTTAAGCTAAGTTAACAACCCACTTTAAATACACACTTAAGTACAATGTCCATAGTCAAGTCACAAAACGATCTTTTACATAGATAACATTTGTTTTGCAGATAACATTGGTATAAACCATTTTCAGAAAATGGTTTAAACTTACTACTTTCATTCACTTAAAGGTACTCGTTTGCAGATTTTTAAATTGAAACAAAAGGTTGTTTAATGTAAATTTTAACAATTGTCTAATATTAAGAATATAATATCATGAATAGTCTTAACTTATTAAAAAATATAATATCAGCAATTGTCTTAACTTATTAAAAGAGCAAGTAAAAAAAGGTTGATACAAAATATTGCTGTGCCCAGGATTAAGGAAGCAAAATCTAACATGCTTCAACAACACTACTGAGGCTTTAATGCTTTGCAACAAAATTCAAACAGCACGTTAGTTATATACACATTTTTCAAATGTTTGGTAAAGGTATTACAAACACTCTTTAAAGTTACAAAATAAATCGCTTGATAATTATGCATAAAAATTATCCATTTCTATTAAGGCACGGCTGCTATTTTACTTGTGTGGAAAATAAATTATGTCATGTGTAAAATTACATGATATTCAATATATTACTGATTGTTTAACATGTTCCCTTTTAATTGGCGTTTAACATTTGTTTTCGTTATAATTATGGTGCAAAGCATCTATGAAGACTATGGGTGGTGTGAATAAATATGTTTAAAGGTTCACCAACATGGAATAAAATTACAAAAGTACATAAATATATGGATAGAAACACAACAACCAAAAATAAGGAAAAGAAACGTGTATGTTGCTTTAAGGTAGGTGTACCTATGTTACAAGGTATATTTAAAGGTTTACATGTATTTAGGGTATGTGAATTAAATTAATTAATTGAGCATAAAATTTAGCGCCCAGTGAGTAATTATACCCCCACAAGCAAAGTTTAGGGGGGCATATAGGAATGAACTTGTTAACCACTTATTTTGCAACTGCAATGGAAACTCCAATTTATTATGACCATGTGTAAAATCTTGCAAAAAATACAGGCCTGATTTATCAGTGAAATACATATAAATAGACAAAAACCTACTATACCATTCGCTGGTTTCGCGATACGGTATTTCCTTACTTGCAGGCAACTTTTCGAGGAGTTTACTGTTATCCTTCGCCAAAGGTCTGCCTGTCTGTCCATCTGTCACAATTTTGTTAAGGGCTAAATCTCAGAAATTATCAGAGATATTCATGAAGCTTCATAAGTATAGAGATATCAATTAGGAGAAGTGCACAAGAACCATAACCCTGCACTTTTTTAAATAAGAGTTATTGGCCTTTATTGTTCATGTATGATGTTTAAGGGTAATATCTTAGGTACGATACAAGATTTAAACATGCAACTTCATTGGTGTATAAACATCAACGAGTATAAGTGCCATGCTTTCTTAAATAATAGTTGTTTCCCTTTGTTCCTTATAGTTCTGCAACCATCCATAAGCAAAATCTATTTGGTGGTGGATATCAAATCAACAAATTTGCTGTTGTTTTTGATAGACTCATTATTAATTCCAAATTGAACATGACAGAATTTTCAGAAAATAAAAATGTATGAGTTTATAAAATGAAAGGAATATTACGCAACGTAAGGTTGAGTTTTCAATGACTTGTGCTAAAAAAATAATTCATATTATTCAAGTTATTAATAATTGTGTTTGCAATAATTGTTGTAACATTTGATCATATTTGATAAATTTTCTTTTAATAAAAAAAAATTACAGAAAAGATATTGTAAAAGATAAAGTGGAAACACTAATGCTTGTCTCTGTATATTCTTATTAAAGGTTGGACTTGTAAAAAAGTATTTAAACAAAGTTAAGCCAACCCAATACCATAATTGTTAACCAGGTTGTCCGAAGGAAAAAACTGGTCATTAGATTGGTGAATGTCGGCGGGCAGGCAGAACAAGCTTGTCCGGGCCATAACTATGTCGTTGATTGTGAAATTTAAAAATCATTTGGCACATTTATACACCATCATTGGACGGTGTCGCGCGAAAGAATTACGTTGATATCTCCAAGGTCAAGGTCACACTTTGAGTTGAAAATCTGGTTTTGTGACAATTTTGTCCCTTGTTTTGTTTCTGTTCTGTGGAAAAAAATGCCCATTTCTATTTCGATCTATTTGAAAATTTAGCAAGATCAATCTATCATGTAAGAATGACGCTATATCCATCGTACATGTCTTCTGAGAAAACTGGGCATAATGCATGTGCATAAAGTGTCGTCCCAGATTAGCCTGTGCAGTATGCACAGGCTAATCAGGGACGACACTTTCCGCTTAAACTAGATTTTCAGTAAAAAGGGACTTCCTTTAAACCAAAAATACAATTAAAGTGGAAAGTGTCGTCCCTGATTAGCCTGTGCGAACTGCACAGGCTAATCTGGGACGACACTTTACGCACATGCATTTTTCCCAATTTTCACAGAACAAGACACATATATGCAGCTATTGCACTAGCGTTCGTATGCTAGTACTGGTACCTCTGAAGATGACTATTTTGTGTTTATTGCAAGCCTCGTTGAGGAAGAAGTGGACATAATGCATGTGTGTTAAGTTTGTCCCACGTAAGATTGTGCAGCCACACAAGCTGACTAGGGACAACAATTTCCGCTATAGACTGGTTTTTCGGTTAGAAGTATGTCCTTTTAAACAAAAAATTCTATAAAAGTTGAAAGTGTCTTCCGCACAGGCTAATCTGCGGACATCACTTTTTGCACATGCATTAAGCTCAGTTATCCCAGCACGATACTTATTGTTATTATACAGGATAGAGAAGTGCAGGATATTAGAGAAGAGTATGATGAAGAAAAGGAAAAGACCTGGAAAGGTACGACTTGAAAAGGATGGGGGATTGTTTTCACTGTTAGTACGGAGGATTGGTTATTCGGAAGTTTTTTTTGCTAAAGAAGTGATTACTTTATAATTAAAAATAAAATACTAATATAATGTACAGTATTTTACCTTATACACTGGTATGTATTTATTTTTTTGTAATCATGTTTTTATTTGCAAGTCATAAAAAACTGTATCAAAATAATTGACACTTGTATGTCATTGATTAAAGCAAGCAATTTTAAAACTGTCACTTTTCATCCAATCTTGATGAAAACTGGCCAGACTGTTTATCTTGGCAATATTTAGGCTATGTTTCAATATGGGTCATGTTTGTACTAAAACTAAGTCACCAGTTCTAACCTTTTTATGAGAAACCTCCTTATTACAACTTTAGAGGCCACATTGCATGCTGGGAAATTTGTTGTCTGCTAAAATGTTGTCTGCTAAATTTAAAAAATTAGCATTTTCTTCGATTTTTTTCAAAAAATACTATCAGAATAGCAAACAGTTTGGATCCTGATGAGACGCCACGTTTTGTGGCATCTCATCTGGATCTAAACTGTTTGCACAGGCCTTCAAAATTCAGTTCCCGCACTGAAAGGGTTAATGGCTTATTCTGAAAGAAATTTTTAATGAATGTTTATATTGAAAATATCTAGGATGAGTATGCATCTGGGTCACTGGTTGATATGCATTCAAAAACTTGGTCTAATCTGAGAAAAACCTTTTTACCATTCTAGAGGCTACATTAATGACTCTTATCTTAATGAAACTTAGTCAGACTGTATATTTGAACAATAGACCAGGAACCAATCTGGGTCACGGTCATTAACAAACTAGGTTAGCAGGCCAAATTTTAGATATAAATGCATACATTTTTATGAAACTTGGTCAGAATTTTTATCTTAACAATATCAAGGCTGAGTAAGAAGGTCATATCTTAGAAAACTATTTTTCCAACTGTATAAGCCACATTTGTAACTTAGCCTGGATAGCATGAGGTAAGAATGGTTCGTTACAATAGCTAGGCAAAGTTTGATTTTTGATCACATATATCCGAAAAATAAGTCACCAATTTAAATCTTACAAATCCTTTATGACCACTTTAGAGGCCACATTAATGACTCAATCTTAATTAAACATTTTCAGAATGTTTATCAAGGCAATGGCATGCTTTTATCAGGGTCGAAATCTATGTCACCCGTTAAAGTCTTTGACTATTTGTGCACATTGAATGCAGGTGAGTGTTTCAGGTCCATGAATGATGGCCCTCTTGTTGAATTTCCTGAAAGCATTTTCAACAGATACAGAAGGTTGTGGAAAAAAGGAACGCATTGTCATCCCCACCAATTTATTTATGACTTAATCTTGAAGACACTTTGTTATAAAGTTTATCTTGAAAATATCTAGGCCGAGTGTGAATCTGGCTCACCTGACTCCAAAAACTGGTCACCGGGTAAAATCTTATTTAAACCTTGTTAGAACATTTGAGGCCACATAGATGACCCTTTCTTGATGAAACTTGGTTAGAATTTTTATTAGCTCACCTGATTGCTCAGGTGAGCTTTTGTGACCAGTCTTTGTCCGTCGTCAGTCCGTCGTCCGTCCACATTTGTTCGTAAACACTCTAGAGGCCACATTTATTGTCCGATCTTCATGAAACTTGGTCAGAAGATTTGTCCCAATGATATCTCGATTGAGTTTGAAACTGGGTCATGCTGGGTCAAAAACTAGGTCACTAGGTAAAAAAAAAAGAAAAACCTTGTAAACACTGTAGAAGTCACATTTCATGCCCAATCTTCATGTAACCGTGTCAAAATGTTTGCCTTAATGATATGTTAGTTGAGTTCAAAAGTGGTTCCAGTACGTTGAAAAACATGGCCGCCAGTGGGCAGGGCAGTTTTCCTTATTTGGCTATAGAGAAACCTTGTAAACACTCTAGAAGTCACAATTTTTGCCCAATCATCATTGGTTTTATTGATATCTCGGACGAGTTCGAAAATAGTCCAGATTGGTGAAAAAACATGGCCGCCAGAGGGCGGGGCATTGTTCTCTATATGTATATAGTGAAAACATGTGAACACTCTAGAAGTCACATTTTTGGCCCAATTTTCATGAAATTTGGTTAAAATGCTTTCCTTAATGATATAATGGTTGAGTTCAAAAGTGGTTTCGGTCCGATGAAAAACATGGCCGACAGTTTTTCTTATGTGACTAGAGAGAAACCTTGTGATCGAACACTTAAGAAGTCACATTTTTTGCCAAATCATCGTGAAACTTAGTCAATACATTGGTTTTATTGATTTCTTGCACAAGTTGGAGAATGGCTCAAATCGGTGAAACACACTTTTAAGCTCATCTGATTGCTCAGGTGAGGTTTTAGGATTGGTCTTTGTCCGCTGTCCGTAAACACTCTAGCATTCACATTTCTCAAGCATTCTTTATTAAAGTTGCTGAAAGATCTCCGTCAAGTTTGATAATGAGCAAAATCAAATAATTTTTGCCATAATTATTGCCCTTAGATTGTTCAAATTTTCATTATATTATACAAAATCCTAGTAAACACTCTAGAGGTCACAATTTTGTTTCAGATTTTATGAATCTTGGTCATAATATTTATTTTTGTAAGAAAATTTTGATGTTTGGTAAAGGGGGTCAACTCAAAATATAGGTAACCAGGTCAAATCTTACAAAAAACAAAAACACTCCATACGCCAGTTTTTTGGTTCAATAATGATGAAACTTGACCAGGATGTTTGTCTGGACAATATCTAGGTAAAGTTTGACATTTGGTAAAGATTAAATAAATCGACTCCTCTCAGGTGAGCGAACTAGGGCCATCTTGGCCCTCTTATCTTGACAACATCTAGGCTGAGTTCCAATCTTTGTCACTTGTGTTCAAAAGCTAGGTTACCATGTACAATCATAGAAACACGTTGTTACCATTCTTAAGGCAATATGTATTAAACTTTGTCATACTGTTATATAGTCAGAGATTTATTCTGGGTCAAAAAGTAGGGCACTAGATAAAAGGTGGAAAAATCTTGTTACCACTCTACAAACCAAAACTTGGTCAAAATGTTTATCATGACAGTATACTGGTATGCACCAAGTTTGAATCCAGGTGACATGTGTCCTACAAATAAAATCACCAGGTCAAATCTTGGATACCCATATTACCACACTAGAGGCCAGGGGACCGTTTCAATAAACATCGTATTACACATTTACGATACGATACATTTTTCGAAGATACATAATTGCTAAAGTTCATATCATATGATTATAAATATTCAGTACTTAATTAATTACATTTGCATCTCAAGCGCCGTATATATTTGACGAGCATGGCGAGCTAGTTTGTCTACTTATTAAGATTACAAAATTCTCTCGTAAGTTAAAATTGCCGTACTATCGTTATTGAAACAGCCCCCTGATGTATAACTCAATTTTTGTGAAACTTTGTGAGAATTTTTATCTTGACAAGTTCAAGGTGATGTTTGAATCTGGCCCTCGTGCCCCATTTAATTTCATATTTCATTTCAGTCCAACACAAGAAAAATGTTCAGGCCTACAGACATAAATTGAAGGCAGAGGCAGAGCAAAGTAACACCCCTGTGACTACCAAAGGTTTGACTTTTTTATGTCCCCCACTATAGTAGTGGGGGACATATTGTTTTTGCCCTGTCTGTTGGTCGGTCTGTTGGTCTGTTTGCGCCAACTTTAACATTTTGCAATAACTTTTGCTATATTGAAGATAGCAACCTTCATATTTGGCATGCATGTGTATCTCATGGAGCTGCACATTTTGAGTGGTGAAAGGTCAAGGTCATCCTTCAAGGTCAGAGGTCAAATATATGTGGCCAAAATCACTTATTTTATAAATACTTTTGCAATATTGAAGATAGCAACTTGATATTTGGCATGCATGTGCATCTCATGGAGCTGCACATTTTGAGTGGTGAAAGGTCAAGGTCATCCTTCAAGGTCAGGGGTCAAATATATGTGGCCCAAATCGCTTATTTTATGAATACTTTTGCAATATTTAAGATAGCAACTTGATATTTGGCATGCATGTGTATCTCATGGAGCTGCACATTTTGAGTAGTGAAAGGTCAAGGTCAAGGTCATCCTTCACAAGGTCAAGGTCATCCTACAAGGTCAAACATCATATAGGGGGACATTGTGTTTCACAAACACATCTTGTTTAATGGGATATATTTGAAGAGCTTGCTTAGGGACAGCCCAATAAAGCTGCTCTTATACAATATACTTATTACATATTCATTCATTTATTAAAGTTGGAACTTATCTTTTTATAAGGCTTTGAATTGGTTTCTCATTTGAAATAATACAAATCTAGATGATTTCAGGAAAATATGCTATCAATCGAAACAAAAGTTTTGCACAACAATTATCATTAGACTAATTCATAGAATTTATTTGCCCATATGAATATGAAAGGGATTTATCATTAAGAGAAAATGTATTTGTTTATACAAATAATTGTCCAAAGTCTAACTAAATATTGTTGTGTCAATATTTCTTGATTAAGTATCGGTTTATTAATGTGTTTCAGATAACACTGATGCAGATTTATGGCAAAGACTTGATCAGTTAGAAGAGATCGAGTCCAGAAGACATGAGCTTGCAAAAATTGGGTAAATAAGTGATCCTCGATCTGTGAAAACAGGCCTTAATGCATGTGCATTAACCCTTTCAGTGGGGGAACCGAACATTAAAGGCCTTTGCAAACAGTTTGGATCCAGATGAGACGTCACAGAACGTGGCGTCTAATCAGGATCCAAACTGTTTGCTATTCTGATAGTATCCTATGAAAAAAAATCGAAGAAAATTCAGCAGACGACATTTTAGCAGATGACAAATTTCCCAGCATGCAAAGGGTTAAGTATCCTCCCAGATAAGCCTGCACAGGTCAATCAAGGACAACACTTTCCGCGCTAATGGTCTTTTTTTTACCCTCGGCTGTTTTCGGAGAAACTCCGAGGTATTGTCATAGCCAGCTTGTCCGCCGTCTGCGTCGTGCTAAAACCTTAACATCTAAAAGTGCTTCCACCTACAACATTGAAACTTCATAATGTAGCTGCACCTTGATGAGTTCTGCACGCAGCACCCATTTTTGGGTCACTAGGTTTAAGGTCAAGGTCACTGCAACCTCTAATATTCTTCTGACAAGCTTTCATTTATTTAAAACTGCACCCGCAGCCGAGGGTTGGCACCCGCTATGCGGTGCTCTTGTTTTAAAGTAAGTCTCTTTAAGTTTTGACAGATTTTTTTTTAACTGATTAGACAGCAGAGGCTTATCAGCTACGAGACATATGCATTAACCCTTTGCATGCTGGGAAATTTGTCGTCTGCTAAAATGTTGTCTGCTGAATTTCAAAAATAGCATTTTCTTCGATTTTTTTCAAAGAATACTATCAGAATAGCAAACAGTTTGGATCCTGATGAGATGCCACGTTCTGTGGCGTCTCATCTGGATCCAAACTGTTTGCAAAGGCCTTCAAAATTCGGTTCCCGCACTGAAAGGATTAAGCTTGGTTTTCCCAGAGAGAGACGCAAGAAGATTTTTGTTTATTGGATACTTTATTAAATTTGTCTTTAAATGTGCTGTTCTAGAAGATTTGATGCATTATCATAGGTGTTAACCTACTTTATTGCAATCATACATAATGATCAGTATATTCAAAATGTAAAATATTTTTATTCCCTTGGTAGGCTGGCATTTAATAGTCGCTTTGTAAGTCCATCGGTTTGTCTGTCCGTTTGCCTGGCATCCGTTTCAGATATTTACCGACCTACATGACATACATGTAAAGATTAGGTTCTTGTTATCTTCCAGTCATAGTTTTTGGAGAAGTAAGTGGCCTTGGGCTAAACAATTTTCTTTAAAATTTCTGGAACGCTCTCCTATTCTCTCCTGATTTTTGGTTTGTGAGTCTGCCAACATGAATTTCAGATTTAGTGTTGTTCTGGTCCGTTGATATCTGACGAAGTTTTGAGCAGTGAAATGTTCTCTTAAAAGTGCAGAGGGGTTTCACAAACATTGCCCTTGTTATAAGATTGTGTTCATTTTTTTGCTCATAGTCTAAAGAATGTAAGACAAAGTGTTAAAGTGTATGAAGTACTCAAAAATCATTTTTAACCGTGGATCATTACTTTTGTTGATTTTGTTGATGTCCACAAAAGTCATTTATTGAAGATAAACACATGAAATTTCTTGTTGTCGAATAAATGATTTCATAGTACTTAGTGTTATCTCAATCTTTCTTTTTTGTTGGCACCACTTCTTTGCATTAAGGTTGAAAGGAAAATATATATACAACAGTTATATCTTTTTTAAACAGTAATATATATGATATTTTTTCAGAACAAATGCAGAGTCCAAGTTAGAATCGCAGCAATTGCCCGACTGGGTCCCCTCATCATCAACGCATAATGAAGAACAGCCACTGGCTTATCAGCGGCGGGAGGACGGATCCTGGGAAAGTCTTCAACAACAAAATCAGATTGTACCGGTACCGGCAAATCAGCAGGAGACTACAGAAGATCAGGAAGACAGTGAATCAGATGTGCTAGATTCTGACGATGATGAATTAGATGATGAAGACGAGATTGAAGTGGAGGAATACAGTGAAAGTGATGATGAGGATGATGAGGCTGATGTATGCAGAGGAAAAGGACAGATTATACAGTTTTCACACACACTTATCCAACCGCAGGTAAATGTATAAAATTCATTTACCTAAATAAACATGTATGAGCATTGAAGTTTTCTTTTTGTCTAGGTTAAACCTATGTCCATCATGTTTTTCTGTTTGTTGGTGAAACTAAATTGTGTGATTTCTCAAAGAGTACAGATGTTTTTGGAATAATGTTGGTTTACTTATATAGGTCAATGTGAGGATAATGAAAGCCCATGGTTTACATCAGGGGTTAAAGGGCAATGTGACTCTTACTTAAAATTGAACTTAACCTAATATTTAATAACTAATGAAAATAATATTACGTGTAAGGTATAATTATGAAACTTGGTTAACACATGGGGATATAAGTTTGCATTATGTCTGTCTGTCTGTCAATCCAGGCAGAGCATAAAGGGGCAGATTGTGGGTCCAGAAACAAACAGGGCGCCAGGACCTGTTGTTTCACTGAGCCTTGTCCTGGGAAAACTGGGCTTAATGCCTTTGTGTTAAATGTCATTCCAGAATAGCCTGTGCGCCTTGCACGGGATAATCAGGGACAAAACTTAAAGCTATTTAGGGATTTTTGTTTAAAGCAAGTCTCTCATAAACGAAAAGCCAACTTAGGCTCAAGGTCCTATGCAGACTGCCTAGGCTAATCTGAGGCCACACTTTAAGCCCATGTCTCCAGTACAAGGCTCCTTTATGGATCTTACCTTGATTTCCATGTGTCTTTTTCTTTGAGCCTTCACAGGAAGGCAATTCGGAAGACCAGCTCACTCCAGGCAATATCTACCGGCGGATGTACCGGCCCAAGTCAATACTTAAGAAATCACCACCGCAGAAACGGCTCACAAAAAAGAAATCAACCAATCACAGCAGAGTATCATTTGATACTGAATCAGATGAGGACAGAGTTCACAAAGTGTGTTTTAATTATTGCTTTTACACTTTTTAATTCTATTTATTATGCTCCCCGTAAATTTATTTTGGGGGGAGCATATAGTCGCCGCTTCGTCTGTCTGTCCGTGCAAAATTTTTGTCCGGGCTATTCACAGCAACTTATGACCGGAATTCAATGAAACTTTATGGGAAGCTTCACTACCAAGAGGAGATGTGCATAGTATCAGCGGGTTCTGGTGGGATGATTTTTCAGAGTTATGGCCCTTTGAAATTTATGAAATTTTCCATTAACTGTACATATAGTGCAATTCTTGTCCGGGCTATTTCTCAGCAACTAATGACCGGAATTCAATGAAACTTTATGGAAGCTTCACTACCAAGAGGAGATGTGCATATTATCAGCGGGTTCTGGTCGGATGATTTTCACAGAGTTATGGCCCTTTGCAATTTTCTATAAAAAATTCTTGTCCCCCCCAACTACTGTGCCCTCAAGACGTTTCCTTTTATCTGAATATATAGTGCAATATTGTGACAAAAAAAACCTTTGGGTAGCATCACCCGTCTCCGACGGTTTCTTGTTTTAGCTGTTATGCAAACGTAGGCTTAAGATTAATGGAACTCATATCCATGTTTCACTAAACTTTTTAACAAGTCCATCATAAGTTTGCGAAAATCGGACAGAACTTTTGAGGAAGTTAAGCAGAAACTGAGATAATTGTGTTCTTGTAACTCGGGCAGTTTATGTAGTCAAAAACATTTTAATCTTTCTTTTTTCAGAATTTGGCAACATCAGACATGCAGTTAAAAAATCGTCCAGCTTTCACCAGTGCAGTGCTAGAGCGACAGACGACTGAACAATTTAAACTCCCCTCTGGAGCAGCCGAACATGGTACCACCAACACCCATTCCTCTGAATCAACTGTGACCCAGTTTTTAAATGAAAATTCAGACTCCGTTAAGTCAGTGACTGATCAGTTTGCAAGTGTCAGCGTTTCTGTTCCATCATCACAAGCAAATACAAAACCAGTGTCAAGATTCAAAGCTCAGAGATTAAATAAATCTTGAATCTGTGAACATAAACTTCTTATTTCCTACTTATTTCATTAACATACAAATTGATAGTCCTGGTATTGTACTCTGATAAAAACTGTTATGTAGCTGAACTTCATCTCGAATTCAATAATACAAATATTAGTATGAAAAAGTGTGAACAAATTCAGCAACATTCTTCCCTGCTGTGCATATTAAACTCAAATTTTCTGGCATGTAATTGTACTGTTAGTTGTAAAGTAGTATACTTCCTCATCAAAACTATTCACACATTTTTCACCAGGTTTTGTTCTACTCTGACTATTAACATATTTGTAACCAAGTTTTCAACGCATGTTAAAATCATGTTAGATAATGGTACCTGAGGAAAGCGGCGTCAAACAAATAGTTTGCGGTCTATAACTTTTAAGTTTGCATTAACTGATTTTAGTGAAACTTGTGATATAGTAAGCATGGGGATCTAGCTTGAGGTTTTATTTTGAGCATTGGGTCAAGGTTGACATTACGAAGAATAGAAACATTTTCGGCTTAATAAGTTTGATATTACGTGTGTTGATGTTTACATGTGTCGTGTTCTGTGAATTTGGGCAAAATGCATGTGCGTAAATTGTCATCCCAGATTAGCCTGTGCAGTATGCACAGGCTAATCAGGGACGACACTTTCCGCTTTAATGGTATTTTTCGTTTAAAGGAAGTCCCTTTTTACCGAAAATCTAGTTCAAGCGGAAAGTGTCATCCCTGATTAGCCTGTGCGGACTGCACAGGCTTATCTGGGACGACACTTTACGCACATGCATTATGCACAGTTTTCTTAGAACACGACACACATGAAGACCTAGCTTAGGATTGTATTTTGGGCTGGTCTGGTGGAGGTCACTTTCATAAAAAATTGAAATATGGCTTACCCTTCATAACTTCAGTTTGGATGCATGTATTGCACTGAAAATTGTGTTTAGGTCGTATACACACAGATCAAGCTTTGGAATTCATTTGAGGCCTGTCAGGTCAAGGTAACTGTTGTCAAAATATACATTTTTTCCAGTAAATAACTGGAATTTTGATAGAGATATTGAATTGAAATTATGTATGTGTAGGTTGCTTATGCATACCTTGCATAGGAGATCTCATAATGATCTAGTTTTTAACCCCACTTTACCCAGATTTAAATATGGCATTGATATTGTCAAGATAAAGATTCTGACAAAGTTTCATCAAGTTTCAGTCGTATAAATGGCATTAAATGTACAGAAAAATTTAGTTTGACCTGGTAACCTAGTTTTTGGACGCATCTGACCCAAATTCAAGCTTGGTATAGATATTTTCAAGAGAAACATTGAAAGCAAGTTTCATCTGGATTGAGTTATAAATGTGGCTTTTAGAGAGGTATCAAGGTTTTTCTAAAACTTGGCTTTTGATCTAGTTTAGACGCATGTAACCATAATACATATTTGGCCTTGGTATTTTAAAGATAAACATTCTGACCTAGTTGCAGATTGAGTCATAAATATGTCCTCTTGAGTGTCTTCCAAAAAATATCATTGACCTCGTGAACTAGTTTTTGGATGCACGTTACCAAAATTCAAAGTCTTCCTAGATATTGCTAAGATTATCATTTTGGCAATATTTCATCAAGATTAAGTCATTCATGTGGTTTCTAGAGTGGTAAAAAGGGTTTTCTAAGATATGACCTTGTTACCTTATATTTGATGCACTTGACTTAGATTCGATTACTGCCTCAACATTGTCAAGATAAATATTCTGAGTAAGAGTTATTAAGATTGAATAAGAACATGTTACCTCTTGAGTTTTAAAAAGCTAAATTTTGAAGATAGACAATCCAGGACGCTGGACATTAGGGGAACAGAAAAGCTCACCATGACATAGTATTAAGAACATTCGCAGTTGTGTGGCTCGTCTCATATGAGTTTAAGTTTCCACTTAGTTTTATCACCGTAGAATATCGGTAAGCTCACGAAAAATCTCTACACTAAGTTATATTAATAATCATATATTCTTGCTCAAACTTAGGATTGAGTAAAACTAAACAAAACATGTGTGATCAACAAGTTGGGCATGATGTCATCCCAAAAACTGAGGATATATAACACTCAACATTGAGTCAGAATAATGACCTGTGTATGTTCGCTATTCTATGCTCTCCAGCACTTGGTTCTCATGTAAGCCGAAAGGCATGATAAAATAACAATTTGATTGAGATGAAAATGTTGCAAAATGCATGACAACTAAACCAGGATAAAGCTATAAGTATCAAACGTTTTACTTAATAAACAATGTCGATTCAACAATAAAATCAATATAGACAATCTGTAATTAAATTGATATTTTAATCACATACAAAAATTAACAGCAGCCACAATAAGCATAAAATATCAATAACACAACTGCCATCAAGAACACTGAAGCAAGCTGCAGGACCAAAATAGAAATATTGCAATGTTTACAAACCAAGCAATAACAAATCAGCATGCTTATCTTTTTGGGCTCCGTTTCTAAAAATTGTTATTGTTCTCATCCGCGCAATAGGGCTTGACCTTGGGGTCATGACCTTTTCACAATTCCAATGGTCAAATTTTCCTTTTTTTAAGAATTGAGATTTTATCATGAAATAATGAAGTAATTTATAAAAGCTCTTTAATAATAGACTACCAACCAATAAAATAATGCCAAAATAATTACAATGTCATCCTCTCTAAGAGTAACTGAGAATCCTTCAGGGGCTGTTTAAAATCCTTTGCTATTCCCTAAATCTTTAATAAAAAAAAAACCTTCATAAATTGCAAAAATATGATTGACAACATATAAGTCGTACGTTGCAAGGAAAACTATTGAATCTGATAAATATATGTTAAATAATTTTTTAGCATGCATTCAATTATAATTTTTTTTATCCCTAAAACTGTCATTAATTTCGTTTTCACGGTCACTGAACTTAAAAACGTAAAACCCTTGTTAAATGGTTTTCAGTTGTCATTTGTCAACATGACTGTGGGAGACAAAAAATCATTTGACTATGTCAAAACCAAATATTAGATATGTTATAAAATAATAATGCATTGGGTTTGTGTTTGTTTATATGCTTCCACTTAGACTGTCAACCGAAAAACAACAACAAACCGATTGAAGCAAATGGAGTATGCAATTATAAGTGGGAAATTATCCGTTACTCAAGCACAAGGCATAATTACCAGCAATCCCAAAGCAGATAAACCTAGACAATTTTTGCAGAAGTGGCGCCCACTAACTTTACTAAATACCGTATATAAAATTGGTTCTGGATGCATTGCAAACAGGCTGAAGCTATACATAGATAAACTAATAAGCAATGACCAATCTGGATTCATCAAGGGTAGGTTCATAGGAGAGAACAAGAGACTCATTTACGATATTCTCAATTACACAGATGAACGCAATATCCCGGGTCTGCTGCTGCTAATAGATTTTGAAAAGTCATTCGATTCACTATCATGGGAATTTGTTAATCGGAATTAATCATGGTTTAATTTCGGCCATGACATTATAAATGGTTTAATTTATTGTATAAAGACGGGGTATCGGTGGTAACGTTATGTGAGTTTCTATCAGATTTTTTTCCTATACAACGCGGTTGCAGACAAGGAGATCCGCTACATTTTCATACTGTGCGCTGAAATTATATTATCTATTAAACTAAGGTCAAATCCTATAATAAAGGGTATTAAAATCGAAGACACAAAATACGAATTGTCGCAATTTACCGACGATTCACTGTACTTCTTGATGGCTCTGCAGAATCTCGATCTTAATGAAATCTTAGATGTATTGTCACGCTACACTCATTACCCAATGTTAACGGTTAATTTCGACAAAACGAAAGTAGTCTGGAGAGGTAAAAACTAATTTAGCTCCGAAAGCATTAAAACAAGATGGACACTAAAACCAACAAACTTTCGACATGTTGGGCATAACGTTTCATATTGACCTTAACAACATTATAGAACAAAATTATGTTGATAAAATAGTCAAAATTACAGCCTTATGAAAATATGGGTCTAGGTGGATTTTAACCCCGATTGGTAAAATTCAATTTATTAAAACCTTAGTAAAACTACTTGTATCTTTCTTAAAGAATATGCAGAAGGAGGTTTAAAAAATGATTGATCTGTTTTCTTTTGCCAATGCTCTAAAATTCTTGTGGATCCGTAGCAATGTCACTGGGAATGGAAAATGGACACATATTGTTATAACATTGATTGATGGTCAAAAATTATATACTTGTGGACGTCACATTCATAAAAACGTAATTAATAAGATAAAAAACGAATTTCGGAAAGATACATTTAATCATTTTTGGAACTCTGTAGAATGTAGAAAAGAACCATCTAAAAATCGGTTTTTGCTTCAAAATCCATTATTCTATAACCCAGACATAACAATTGGTAACAAAAGTGTATTTTTAAAAGCATGGTTTGAAAAAGGTGTTCATTTTGTCGGTGACTTGATGCACAACACTGAACACTTAACCTTGTACAATTATGACGATTTTTGCAAAGTATTTAACTTCCATTCGAACTACATACTATTCTTAGGAATTATTAATCTTAAAACCATCCGTTTCTTATTAATACCTGTAGGATTTCATACAGAACAGCTGTGTGTGGGTCCCGCGTATTTTATATAGTATGATGTGGTGACTGATTAATTGGGTGTTTAGTATAGTTCACTGTTAAGATACTCAACAAAACATTTTACATTTGGAACTCGTACAACCATTTTCATTGCAATTGTTTATTCAAGCGTTCTTTAAAACTATACAGGGGTTCTGCATCCACAACATTTTGGGGTACAAATTCATGTATTACCTTGTAAATGATTTGGTTCAGTGTAATTGAAAGTGCACATCTGGGTTTTTCCAGTTTCAAGTTTGGTCTGGTATGGCAGTACCCTTAACTTTGGAACAAGTTTTGCCGGCCTCGTTTTGACCCCATTTAATGCTCTCAATATCCTTACGGAGGTATGGGTGCCAAACTACGTTAGCAAATTCCAAGTGTGTCTATACCAATGCAGTGTAAAGTCACAAGGAGTAGTTTTAATATAGACATAAGACCCTTTTATAAGTGATAATATGCTGTCGATTTATATTCTTGTGTTTTTGTGTTGACTAAATTAAAGACATCTGATGAAGGTTACTCAATGGTCTGATTCTTCTTTTCCAGATTTTAATGTCTTGTTTTTCATGGTATAGTTCCGTTCAGGGTTGTCTTGTCCGTAATGGATGTCTACATTAATATACAGTTCTCATAAATCCGACAATTTATTAAGATTGTTGAAATCGTTCCGCGGTATGTCCATTTGATCGGTTGAAGTTAAGAGTTTTGTATCATCGGCTAATATCCATGTGTTACTTTTAGCAATACCCGGAATATCATTAACATAGATCATAAATAATTTGGGTCCAGGACACTACCCTGGGGTTCTCCTTTCTCGACTGGTTTCCATTCAATAAACATTCACAAAAGAACTATGGTTAACAACAGAAATATGGTTAACACAATTAATTATTAACTAGAACATTAACTATATTTACAATGTTTAAATGTCAGTTATTATAAACGAGACCGGTTACCATGTTCCTACGTTCTACCAAGTTCTGGCTTGCTAATAGACTCGAACGTGAGCATTTTGCCTCTCTCTTCGCATATCGTTCGATCGATGAATTCCCCTCTCATAATTACTAGCCTCTCATGATTGTCCTCTTTCTTACGCCTTTCAAGTTCTCATTTCAAATTCATGTTCTTCAATCTTTTCTTATGAGTTTGACCCGGTTTTATAAAATTCCTACTCCATTAATGGGCATAATCCTCACCCTTTTTAGATTTGAGAAATTCATTCCCACCAAGCACCTTGTGTTTATCGGAAACGGTTCCCAACTGCACTTTAATGAACCGAGCTTAAGTCGCTAAAAGCCTACCCAATCTACTAAATTTGACATAACATTATCACTTTAAGTAATCTTCAAAATACATCTCAGTGATTTTGTTTTTATCTTCCGTCTACGCCCTGCTCTCTGCTTTGGGTTCTGTCGCATGATGTATATTTAAATTACACTTACGGTCTTTCCTCTCCCTGTAATCCAAAATGGTCTTTTCTACCTGTTTTCAACAACTTCTTGTAGCGATTTCTTAAGGTCCACAACCGTTTTATTCATATGATTCTTGTTCTTGTTGCGAGTGTAATGACTTCAAAAGCTCTGATAATTTTGGCAATACAATGAAGGCAGCATAAAATATAGAGACTATCAAGACCACGTACACACACTACACTTTAGTAACTTCAAATACTGGTTGGAGTTACCATGGCCATAGAAGTCCACAGAGTAGTTTAGTACTATGTACAATTATACATGTTTCTCTAGTTAAGAAATAGAATGCCTGTTTTTTTTCTCTAGTATACACTTATGTGAGTTAAAAGCTTATTACATCAAGTTGTTTATACAATGAGAAACACTCAACACGTTTAAATAAAGTATTGTAATTAAGACAACAAATAATGTCAAATATTGGAATTATATGTAAGCTTTGAAAATTACAATCCCTTTATGACGATAAGAGTCTGTAGATGTTTAATATGAAGGTACATACACTGTAAAAGTATACACTAAGTTAAAATTAGCATACTATACTTGCATAACGAGGCGAAATACACAGCTCCTTTTTTAATATATAAATCAGAAGTGTATGTTTTTTTTAAAATAATTACACTAAATAAAAGCGTATATTTGTTTAATGCAAAGTAAAATCGTGCACAACTAAAATCAAGTAAGATTGGTTGTGTGCGGATGAATATGTTTGTGTTGTGTTTTTTTTTATTCAGAAAGTGCATGAAATACAATACCAGGTATACACAAGAAAAGCCGGTGTAACTGGTAACGTGATTTTTTTTTTTACCATACACCCCCAAGGATATTCTCACAATATCGTTTTCAATGTGAGAGTAACCTTTTTTCGTTCATTTTTTAGAGGGGGGGGGGGTGTTATTCATTAAATCTTTAAAATAAAAATATGCCTGTAAATTACATTAATTACATCTTACATTAATTTAGCATATGTCCTTTATGAACCCTTAGTCAATCTCACAGTTTTTTTGTATTGTTTTTTTTATGTGAGAGTGACAAATAGTGTTAGAATATGTATTTTGTTATAAAATTTGATAATTGTGTGGATTTTTATAAAAACACATAGTTAAATCAATGACAAACTATTGAAAGGAAATGTAAATTGTAACATTTCCTTCAAATGTGTATCTATGTATCAAATGTATATCAAATTTGTATAATTGAGAATATAATGAATAGTACTTACCTTTAACTGTATATGATCTTTCTTTTGATACATTTGTGCTATGTTCAGCTTTTAGTTTGAACCTTACTCTTAAAGATACCTATTATATATAGTACATTGTTGCTAAGTTTATATAGTATAACACCTTAAAGAGTCTTTTTATGCTTTAATTTGATTTTAAAAAAGGAGATAAATCTAGATCTTAATAGGGTCAAGCATATACATCATGTAATGCAATTTGATGATAATTGTATGGATTTTTATTATAGCTAAAGTTTAATCATAGACAAACTATTGCAAACAAATGTAAATTTTATTTAAACAAACATTTTTCATGATTGGAACATATCGAAAAAGCATATTTTCATACTGTGTTGTACACCATTGCTTAAGCTGTGGTAACTTTTTTATTTTATGTGAATCTAAATCAAATGTCTATAATTGGGAAGATGCTATATAGTCTTTTTCTTTATCTGTATATGATGAAATTGTGTTTTTTTTATACAAGTATGCTATTTTTTATCTTGATTTTTCGACTTTACTCAAAAAAAATACCTTTATTGTGTAGTACACTAGTTCTAAGGTAATATAGTATAACACCTTAAAGAGTCATTTTTTATGCTTTAATTTGAAATTAAAAAGGAAGATATATATAGATCATTTGCATAAGAATAATTGTTAACATGATGAATAACATTTGTAGACATTTTAATGGTAAATTATTTGTTAATAAGTATATATAATCTTGAGATACACAAGTTAAAAAAATGACACGATAATGGTAACACATATTTTATGTGTACTAAACTAGATATAAAAATAATACTAAAACTGCGTTGAACACTCTGCTTAAGAAACTCTGCATGATACTATATCTACATGTTTTGCATTTTTATGATTTATTGTTATTGTGATGTATATTATACACAATGTAACTTATACCATCAATTAAGTACTTGTACATATGATGTTACAATATCGTGATGTAATACCTTCTTTTAACAGAAAAAACAACACGCTATTAAAACAATTAAAACGAGCACTGAACACATATTCAAAAAAACAAATAGTCTAACTACATTGGCATTACAATTATTATTTTTTTATTCACATTAACTACACATGATTATACACAAATTGATTGAAGTGAATAGCTGGAAAAATACTATTGTATTAATAAGTAAAACGCCACAACTGCTTGTACAGTAAATACTTACATGTATAGAAAGAATGAATAGTAATGGGTCGATAACACCCTTGTTTTTTGAACGATTCTTTTTATAATAAAACACGTTAACAAATAATAATTTGGTAGCACTAAAAATGAATCTTTTGACACAATTGAATGACTGGAAGCTCTCTGACTGGTTCAAATCAAACTACTATGAAGTAAAATGGAAACAGTAATATTATCAATGAATGTTAAAGGTTTAGGTAATAAACAAAAGAGAAATCAAGTTTTCGAGTGGTTAAGGAATAAAAAAATGCGTTGTACCTATTGCAAGAAACACATTCGACCAAAAGCATAGTAGAATCATGGGAACGGGAGTGGAAAGGACAAGCCTATTTTAGTGGCACGAAATCAAACAGCGAAGGAGTAGCAATCCTTATTAACGATACACTGCCAGTAAAAATATTAAATTACGAAGAAATTATACCGGGTCGTCTTCAAGCCTTAACACTAGAAATCAATGAACAAAGTCTTACGATTATTAATATTTATGGGCCTAACAATGACGACACCCTTCTTTTCAAAACTCTAGCTAAATTCTTACAAGATACTAACGAAAATATTTTAATCGGGGCTGACTTTAATACTGTTTTAGACACTAATTTAGACAAGAAAAACGACCGAGCCGATACACATAAACATTGTCGAGATAACTTAAATAAAATTATAGACGAAAATAATTTAATCGATGTTTGGCGAATGCATAATCCTTATAAATGTCAATTTACATGGCACTCTAACGGTAAACCGCCAATTTTCAGCAGACTTGACTTTTTTCTTATCACAGATACATTATGCAATATAACAAAAAGTTGTATTATTCAAACAGGATATAAAACAGATCATTCATGTGTTATATTAAAAATGAATTTCATATCACAAAAACGGGGACCTGGTTATTTTAAAATAAACAACAGCCTTCTGTTAAAAACCGAATATAAATCACTAATTAAAAACACATCGCAAGAAGTTTTAAACAACAATAAACACTCAAACGCAAACACTAAATAGGAATTGGTAAAAGGAAATATTAGAAATGTAACTATAAAATTTGCTAGTCAAAAAAAGAAGATAATCAACAAGAAAAAGAACTAATTCAAGAAATAGAAGCTCTTGAACAAAACTTGATACGTAAGGATAATATAGACACAGAAGAATTATCAAATAAAAAAATGTTATTGGATAATTTAAGAGACAAAAAAATCAACGGTATATTACTGCGATCAAAAGCTATATACGTTGAAAGTAATGAAAAAAACAGTGCTTTTTTCGCAAACCTAGAAAAAAGACACGCAGAGAAGAAAACTATTAAATGTATAAAAGTAAATGATAAATTTATAACAAATCAAAATGAAATATTAACAGAAGAAGTGAAATTCTATCAATCGATTTATCAAAAACAGTATGATAAAACATCAAATATTGATTTCTTTAACACACCGATAAACCGCCTTAGTGAAAACAATAAAAATATGTAAGAAGGTATCCTAACCGAAGAAGAATGTTATAATGCCTTAAAAGAAATGAAAAATGACAAGAGCCCGGGCTCAGATGGACTTACGGTAGAACTTTATAAAACCTTTGGGATGACATTAAAAAAAACTTTCATCGAATCAATAAACTATTCATTTATACACGGACATCTAACTGACTTTCAAAAACAAACATTATATCACTAATCCCTAAACCTAACAAGGATACCACTATTTTAACAAATTGGCGACCAATATCATTACTTAATGTAGACTACAAAATAGCTACAAAAGCCATCGCTAATAGAATTAAAAAAACTATATCCTCAATAATAGCACCTTTACAAACAGGTTTCATAAAAGGGAGATATATTGGGGAGAATGTCAGACTAATTTTTGAAATAATCGAATACCTTGAAAACAAACAAATACCCGGTCTTTTATTTTTTCAGATTTTGAAAAGGCATATGATACTTTAAATCATGAATTTATGTTTAAGTGTTTACAACATTTTAATTTCGGCGATGATCTTATCCGTTGGGTAAAGCTGTTTTACCATGATATAAGTAGTATTATTATGAACAATGGATACATGTCGGAAAGTTTTAAGATAAAAAATGGCGTTAGGCAAGGTTGCCCTCTCTCATCGTCCCTGTTTGTATTATGTATCGAAATATTGTCTAATTAGATTGAAAAAGACCAGAACATAAAGGGTTTTGTTGTGAATAATATAGAAATAAAACAGTCGCTCTTCGCAGACGACGCAACCTTTTTCAACAACGGTGAGCAAAATTCTTTTGAAAATTTGGTCAATGTAATAACACAATTTGGGAAAACATCTGGATTAAACCTTAACAATTCAAAATCAACAGTTTTAAGAGTAGGGCTTTTCAAGAATACTACAATCCGTTTTTGCAATGATCACAAATTTATTTGGACATCAGAATCTGCAAACACTCTTGGGTTATCCTTTTATAATTGTAAAATAAAAAATATGTCCATGAACTTAGAACCAAAATTATGTGCATTCAGTAATTGTCTTAAACAATGGCACCACAGAAAATTGACCTTACTAGGGAAAATTACAGTAATAAAACATTTGCCCTACAAAAACTAGTATATCCATTCACTGTATTACCAAACCCTCCTAAACACACCATACAAAAAATAACTAAGGAAATTTTTAACTTCTTATGGGATGGTAAACCCGACAAAATAAAACGCAGCAAAATTATAATGAATTATACAAATGGAGGCCTTAAATTAACAGACATTGAAATGTTCCTAAATTCTATAAAGGGATCATGGGTTAAACCTGCTTACAGAAAATAATAGTATGTGGAAGTGTATATATGATACAATCCTACAGAAATACGGAGGAGAATTACTATTTGAATCAAATTTACAAACTAAAGATATTAAACGTATATGTAAAGACAACGAATTTTTAAAAAACATAATTCAAGGATGGAATACATGTAAAAATTGTAAATTGTAAATTGGAATAATAGTAAAATAAAAATTGAAAATAAAACTTTGTACTGGAAACATTGGCACGACAAAGGAATCGTATTTGTCGATCAGTTAATTGACTTTCGCGTGAAGAAATTTTATAGCTTTACTGATTTCAAATATATCTTTAATGCATCAGACAATGACTTTCTTAAATACAATAGTCTTATAAATAACATACCTAAAGACATATTGGAACTTGTAGACGAGCGTTTTCTAACAGGATCAAGGAAAAAATCATTACTAGATATAATCAAAACTTCGTATCAACTAAATAAATTTTTATACAATCTTCAGCTTTCTGAAATAAAAAATACAAATTCGAATGCGGAAAATAGATGGCAAAATATTTTTCAAAATAGAGAGTTAAATTGGGCAAAGACATACACGCTAGTGTTCAAAACTTGTACGGACACAAATTTAAGATGCTTCCAATATAAATATATTATGCGTTTAACTGCTACAAATACATACCTCTTTCGGTGCAAACTAACGAACTCTAACTTATGTGATCTGTGCAATGAATACGATGAAGATATTGAACACTTGTTTTGGAAATGCCGGGTAGCACAACATTTATGGAACAGATTAGCGGACTACATGTATGATAAAGGCATTTTATTATATTTTAACTACGAATTAATTTGTTTTGGACAACTGGAATATAATAAAAACATGCAAACAATTAATTTCATCATTTATTTAATGAAATATTATATATTTAAATTGAAAATAATGCACCAACCATATGATTTCAACGATTTCCTTACATTCCTAAAATTAAGCTTTGATGTAGAACAAGAAATAGCCCTAAACATCGATAATCTCGAACAATTTAATACAATTTATCAGAGATTACTTGACGGTCAGTTTTGAGCTTCCAGCTTCTTCTTTTTTTATATGTCTTTCTTACTTTTTACTTTCTTTTGTTAACTCTTCATATTGCAAAAAGACATAAATAATAACCTATGGTTAAACCACAATTATCACTATTTTTCCATGCGGAGTGGGTATATTTTGAAGAAAAAATATTTAAAAAAAACACATTCTATTGTACGTGCATATGCACTCATAACTGTATTGTTATCTTCTTGAAGGAAAAAATGTTTGCAATGTATGTACATGTATAATGTTTGTTTTTTAGTTATATTAAATAAATAAAAAAAATGGCAACACTCGTTCGCACCCATCACAGCTAATTGGTAGTTTTTTTACATTTGGCTCGCCCTTTAAAACATCAAAGACTCTGAAACAGATGTGGCAACAGAACCAATGACCACAAACACAACAGTTCATTCTCTTCGAGATTTTACTTTATAACATGACCTCGCAATGCACACACATTTGGTTGTTCACAGTCGATTCCAACTTGAAAATATTCAAAGCGATCACAGCCAAATTTTCACAAACACACTTTCCCAATCACCACAACTAATTTACTTCACTTTTAACAAAATAATTATAAGGATTTTGATAGATTTTTAATATAAATTTCAAGCACTTTTTATGTTCTTTTTTATGTTTACCACCATCGGAACTATTAACCACTTTTGGTTAAATTCATCGTTATTGTCTGCTTTTATTTCTGAACAAACAATTAGCAAAGATGAAATTCATGTGTTGATTAATAAAGAAAAAAGCTGCAATATGAATACGACTAATAATCTTCAATTGATTGAAGATTCGATTTTAAACCTGTTGTTACAAACATAATGCAATCGCTGCGTCGTTCTTATCAAGTTACCCTCTACTAGTAATTAGACACTATCCTGCGTTCCTAAATATAAACGTCTTGTTATATCACGGCCGTTAGTCACGGGCGTCACCTCTTTTTTGAGATGCATTAATAAATGGGCCAATTCAACTTCCGAGGTGGCGCTCAGGCCCGGATGTTTTGAATTTTCATGGATAATTTTACTGGGTGATTATGTCTTATATGTTTTTCAGCATAATTTGCATTATTTTTTAAATCGGGCAATGTAGTGCGATTCAGCGTGTATATGGTATGTTGGTGGTGTATTGTTGCGGAATAGGGTCCAATTTAATGTGATATAACATAAATAAAATTTAACATGTGGAACAGCCTCTGACTAAAACAAACAAGGTAGGCGTGATTGTCCAATTTTATAGAATAGGCGAAATAGTTTAGAAATGACACGATATTGGGGGACCCAATTGCTGACGCCATTGCAATGTTCTCAAAATGTGAGAAATGTGGTTGTGATTTGAGGACAATTGCACTAGCAATGGAAAAATAAGTGTTAAAACACTTGTAATGTTCCATTCAAATACACATTAGTGTATGCAAATGAGAAGTTCTATATCATCGAGAAACACTGATTTGAACATCTGATCTGAACAATTGTCTGACAAATGAAAATATAACAATATTTTACAAGTCTTTCCTTAGAATCGAGCATCTGTTTGCGTTACTATAATTTCTTATTAATATTCAGTCAAATATTTCCTACTTTCTATGAAAAGCTGATGTATAATTGTGTTAGTCTATTAGTATAGCATTGAATAACGTGCCATCCGTCGCAACGAAATAGCTGTTGATGCAGATTATTTTCAAACATATTAGTTGATTTGTTTATCATCATCATCACCATCATCATCATCAACAACAACAACAGCAGTATCATCATAACCATATTCATCATCACAAAAAAAATAGAATGCAATAAATTGTACTTTCAATATCAATATAAAATATTAATCAATATTCCAAATAAATTAATGATCTTCTAATGAATCAACGTGTTAATATACATGTAGTAGCTGTCACCATTGGCCTTGAAATTTGATAAATGGCTTTGGTTTTATAATATGAAAAAAAACTACTTGTTTGACCCAGATAGATTACAAACATCATGTTACCAGCACTAAGCACGAAACAAAAACACACAAAACGTTCGTAGCAACTGCTGAATGTCTAACCTTATCACATTTAGAACCTTGGGAAAACCAAGCTTTGCATGGCTTGCCGACATTTATTACGATTTATTACGATTCAATACTAACATATCTGCTAACATATAGTTACAATACAAAAACATCAGTAGGAATATTGTCACATTCCTGTTTCAATCAAATAAAGGTAAATTGAACGGCTGATAGGGCTATTATGTGCAGCCTGGGCTCTTTTGGCAGCCATTTAAAATTACTCCTGTTTTAGAGAAACTGATTTAAATGGACTTAATTTGGATAAGGAATCAAACATGCAGGTTGTTACGAACAATGAGATAATGGATAGCATTGGGTAACTTATTTATTATATTTTCTGCAGTTTTTTTTGGAAATTGTTATTTTATTAAATTTACTTATTTCAAGATTCTTTAGTTTCAGGGGAACATTGCATAAATATAATAAAGTTCAAATTATACACATAATTTACAGTAAAGTTGATATTTTATGAGTAATAAATTTAAAATCAATACATGACTGGAAAGCATGTAACTAAAATAAATAAGACATTTATCAATAGGGCATGAATGCCCCCACATTCCACTTTGGCTATAAACTCCAATAGTCCTTTGTGGCATGTTATTTTAAAAGTGAAACATGAATGACAAAGTAACAGTCCGGACAAGCTGTTTCAGGCCAAATTTCACCCTTGACTTCTACCTGTGACCTTGATCTCTGAGGTATGAAGATAAGTAGAAGTCACAGATTGAATGTGACTTTTACCATATACAGAAAAACTGCCCATCCCTGGCAGACATGTTTTCAATTTACCTCAACCATTTTAAATCTCAGACGAGACATTATCAGAACGAATTGTCGGCGCAAGTGTCCGATTATACGTGACCATCCCTGGTCAAGATTGCTTGATAAGAAACATAAATACCACAAAACGTTTTACCAATTAGTTTTCTTTATTTATGCAACCGGAGGCTATTTCTGCTCGTACGTTACATATAACAATCATACTTTCAGCATATTACCTCCATTTGAACTCAATTCTGTTTAGCAAAATCTGTTGTTGTTGTTGTTTTATTTCAAAACTTGGTGACCTTGAACCAACTGGCCCAAATTACAATCTAAAAGCAAGAAGTAAGCTTAATAAAAACAAAATATCAGTGAAGTAAATTCATACAAACATAATTAAACATAATTCCAGCGCAAATTGCAGCGTAAATTACTATTGCCGGGAGATTACTCTAAACATCAAAATCAAAATCTCCGGTATCAATCGTGATATATCGACTATCTCTGGAATCCTCCGTAAAAAATGACTCATTGCAATACAATGAATATTCAATATGTCGAAATACCGTCTTCCAATAGCCTCATTTACTAAAAAGCGGTGAGCGGGTAAAAACATAGCCGTCTACAACATGCCTAATGCGGCGACACTAATTACCATTAGCAATTTAATGTTGATGTTTTTACTTTCATGACGCATATCGACTGTTTTGTTGAGAATCTCGAACATGTTTTAAGAAAATGATAAGGAAACATTAGGCATTTTTCGTCGAAAAAAATAAGACGATGCCTCACCCTCTAATTTCATTTTTCAGACTTCGGAATGAGGACGCAAATAAAGGGTTGAAGGCGATTTCTTTGTGTAATAATGACACTTAATTGTTTCGTGTCATCGATCTTAAGTAATATTTGTTCCGGATAAGTTTTGTTCTCGTTCACTAACTACCTCTAATTGTGTATTCAAGTTACATGTCTGCTATTTACACTATAACTACCTACCCCCTAACTCACATATACCGATGTACTAATCTAGTAGTTTTAAAGACCTATTCGCTCATAAATAAATAACACCGGAACCACGATGCTCGACATGACTTTGTCAAACAAATGACTTGAAACGTTGATTGTTTTGTATTACTTTGTTACTACTTTAGCCCCGTCACACCGGACTGGCGTCCTTACGGCGACCTAAGATTGTGTTTCTGGAAATTTCTGATTGTCGTAGTAAGGACGCCAATGACTTTTTCGGTAAAAATGCTGTTTTTCGCCTTCCCGTCACACCAGCGTCCTGGTTTATGGCGTTCTGCCCATATCTTTCCCATCACACGCAACATTCGTATTTGTATATGAGCTTCAGTCTGGGAAAACGTGGCTTAATGCTTGTGCGTAGAGTGTCGTCCTAGATTAGCATGTGCAGTCCGCACTGGCTAATTAGGGACGACCTTTTCCTCCTAGACTATATTTTCGATTAGAAAAAAAAACTAAATGAAATTCGATAGGTACTTTAAACGATACTTAATACACGCATTAATTACATTTGTAATGAACAATAATATCATATATATAATTAAAGTAATAAACATAAATTCCAATAATTACTTAAAAATTGAAAAGGCAACTTGTCATTCTTATGACCCAGTGTATTAAAACTATTACCGAAAGTTGTTACAGCAGGCATTACAAGTATAGTCAATAATGAGCCTATACATTAGTGTCAAGCTGAATTAGTTATATGGCCAATAAAGGGATACTAATACACATGTTAATATCAACTATAACTGGTTTACCTTTGGTTCAGATCTATTTTGTTAGTTTAATGTTGTATTGGCAGGTTAAACGCCTGTGGAATTTATGTGCGAAAATATTTTTTTAGGATGCGGTTTCAAAATCATGCCACTTGACCGCATTTAAAATAACTTACGGTTTTCCAGAAAAGATTTTCGAAACCGAAAAAAAAACAACCTCGTTATATGATTGTATCTATTCTTTTTAAATTAAACGCTAGGAAAATCTATCGAAACGTCCCATTCCTTACAAGCGTTTAAATGAGCCTTATTCTGGACAAACTGGGCCGAATTCAAGTTCTTAAAGTGTCATCAGAGACTATGCTCTGAAGTGCGCATAGGCTAATCCGGCATAATACTTTCCGCCTTTATGGTATTTTTCCTTTAAAGTAAGTATTTTCTAAGCAAAATCCTGTAATGATTCGGCCCCTATAAGCCTGTGCGGAATGCGCCGGCTAGTCTGGGTTGACACTCTAGGACTGCACAAGCTAGTCCGGCGCAACAATTTCCGTTTTTATGGCACTGTTCCTTTAAAGGAAGCGAACATCCAGTTTTGGCGTAAAGTTTCGTCCCTGATTAACCTGTGTTGCCTGAGCCGGCTAATCTTGAATAATACTCTAGGCATATGCGCTTTTGGAAAACGGGGTTTAATGAATGTGCGTAAGGTGACGTCCCATATTAGTCTGTGCAGTCCGCATATGCAGATGTCCATCCGTACATTCGGTCGTTCCTTCGTTTGTCCGTGCGCCCTTTCGTCCCTTATTTAGTCCGTCCGTTCGTCCGTCCGTCAATTCGTTCGTCCGTCCGTCAATTCGTTCGTCTTGAACACTATTTAAACTTGCTTTTGGTTGTTCGTTCTGCAGTCGGACGTTTCCGCTGACCGGGTTTCTTGACTGTATTGTGCCGTGGAGTTCATAATGCCTTCGTTCATCCGTGCGTCCGTTCGTGTGTCTCTTCTTTCGTCCGTCCGTTCGTTCGTCCCTTCTTCTGTTCGTCCGTCTGTTCGTTCGTTTGTTCGTTCGTTCGTCCGTCTACAGTTTCCGCTAGCGGCTGAAAGTTTGTTCATTTAATACAGGTTATTGTTCCAAACTTTTGTTTTCGGCTACTTTTTTGGCTACAGTTTCCGCTAGCGGCTGAAAATTTGTCAAATTAATGGAAATAGTTCACCGTGTTCTGTTTCTGGCTACCTTTTGGTCAAACGTTTAAAATGGCGCGATGGAGAAATTTGTCAGGGTATATATGTAACAACACCGTGCATAAAATTAACATTTTTACGAACACTACCGATAACTACCGAAAATTAATAGAAAACTCTGGTTCCCCGTCTCTTTTACTCTTTTATGAATTCAGTATTATTAATGCGTTCGTCTTAATGCAGTCGGCATTCGGCATACCTTATGTGAGCTGCTGCCTTGTGCTTAGTCATTTCGCTTAGTAAAACTTACAATAAATATGCATTTTCACGCATAGCTTAGTATTAAAATGATGATAGTGCAGCAACAAGAAGATAGGCACATGGACTTTTTAACAGAAATGATTTATTTGTCATTTACTCGCAAGAATACATGATTTGCATACATCGAGTAAACATTAAAACGAAGTATGCAAGTAATGTAACACTAACTGATACAAAAAAGCATAAACACGCAAGGAAGACGCAGTTATTTTAAAACAAATAAAACAAAGCAAAATGCAATTGTCATTTAGCAACATGCATGTAATCGCGGGTATTACCAATTGTAATATATCAACATGATGTTGTCATGAAGTAAACTACAATTGTCATTACGCAAAATGAAATTGTAATTTAGCAGCATGCATGCACTGGCGGATATTCATTTCCATATAAATGACGTAAGTCAAATCTTCAACGCCAGTAACGTTGGAATAGATATCGACGACAAACTGATTAACAACCTCTTCTATGCCGATGACCTTGTTCTTATTGATGAAAGCGAAAAAAGTTCTTTTAAAACTACCAGGTATCTTAAGTACATGGTGTAAGGGAATTAACATTACGATAAATACTAAGAAAACTTAAATCATGCACTTCCGCTGCCCTAACGCAGAACGCTCAAACGCTGTCTTCGCTTGCTGTGAGTCAAATATTGAATACACAGACCATTACAGGTATCATGGACTCGTACTGACATAACATTTATACTTTAATATTGCCGCTTAATTTGTAGCTAACTCAGCAACACGTGCTCTGGGGTTACTCATCTCCAAAGATAAAGCGTTCAGAGGGATGCGTTTGATGTCTTCAACAAGCTCTACGATACCTTGTATGGCCGATCATCAGCTACGGCGCCGTCATATGGAGAGCTTAGGAATTTTCCTGCATCAACGCTGTACAGCACCACGCAGGAAGATACTTCCTTGGCGTTTACAGGTACACACTGAATGCGGCTGTCAATGGCGACATGGGATGGGAACCTCCGATCGTCCGTCAGTGGAAGTGCATAATGGGACACTACTTCCACTGTGTGCACATGGACAGCACGCGACTGAACAAAGTGTTTTCTTTAAGTCGTATCGTAACCGCAAACGTCACAAAAATATTTACATAGACATATAATACCAACCTCTACATGCAAACGGATAACCAATTAAGAAGTGACTATTATGCTTAAAAATATAAAAACAACCGAAAACATGCGTTAACCAGGCAAGAGGCGGAAGAAATACGCTAAGAATGATAAAACATTTAAAACTAGTTTTGAGACTGAACCCTATCTGAAATGTTATAGTATGTCAAGGGTAAGAAGAAGTGCACTATCTAAATTTAGATGCGGGGTTGCACCCCTTAGAATAGAAACAGGCAGATACGAGGGAGTACCCGAACATGAACGGACCTGCTTTCACTGCCTCATATAGAAAATGAAGAACATGTGTTAATGCACTGCAACTTGTATGACAGAATTCGCCAAGATATATTTGTTAACGTTATGAATATTGAACCTGATTTTTTATCGTTAAAAACTTCAGAACAATTTTGGCAGTTAATGTCTAATGAGTCCTTTGTTAAATACTATGCCAAAGCCTGCAATGACATTTTAATACATCGTAAACACTGTTTATATGTGTGGTACTTTTACACGTGTATCTATCTGTACCTTTTAACATGTTTAAATGATATTTATATCACGATAAATCTGTTCATAGTCTCTTGTAACTCAAATTGAGAGGTTTTGTACATTATATTGTTTGTATTTTAACTAAACTACCTTGTATTATATTCTATTAAATGACACATGTTATAATCATATATATAATTGTATGTGCAGAACTGAGACTTTAATAAACTGTCTGTCTGTCTACAGTTGCGCACTACGGTACCTTTAAAAAAGTAATTAAAAGTATTTGAGATCGCAATACTTGTTAGCATCCGTATTGAATTAATATGATAATGCATTATTGTATTTCATTTATGTTTTCTCAAAAATATGTTTTTATTGATTTGCATGTCTATGTGTTTTATGTGAAAAGAAAATTGCTTCCTGTCACCTATGCTCTACAACCACCCTACTTTACAGCGTTACATCGAATAGCTAGCGGTCTTGGAGTCTTTCTGTTAATCGATCAATTTTATTTCTTGTCATTCTTGTGCACAATAATACAAAGTCAACCATTCATAATTAATTGTAATTAACACCTACACAAATCTAGCCTGATCACACAGTTTCTCAAGTACGTGTAAAATTGACACACACAGTTGGTAACGCGCTTATTATCTTCTACCCTCCGCAATTAATTAGCGCCGTTTTTAATAATGGAGGGCTCTATTTAAAAAGGGATTACTGAGAACTTAAAGAGTGAAAGCCGAACAATTAGAAGCATGCGATAATATCACCTGTTAATCTTGATTTATCAACCTCATTACTAGTTTACAAAGAACTCATACCTTTATTTGAAAGGTCTCTGAAATTTAGATGCTATTGACAATAAACAAACATATTAAAATCATTGCTAGAATACGCCTTTCATCGCATTCTAGTATGTTGTTAATTGAAACTGGCAGACATCATAACATTAGAAGAAACAAAATAATTTATGCTTTATGTAATCTTAACGATTTAGAAGACGAATATCACTTTTACTTAAATGTTCGTTTTATTTAAAAGAAAGATCCAAATACATAACTACACACTTCTCATTAATACCAAGTACCAGTATATACATAATTTTGTTGTAAACTTTTAAATAGGAATAATACAGATACTCTTAGGAAGTGAGCAATTTACTGCATAATATGCGTTAAGAAAAGATATACTTATGTTCTTCTGTAACTAAACGTTTATTATTGTCATTTATGTACCGTTTCTTATGAAATGAATGTACTTTGTTTTAGACTGTTACCGATTTCTGTAAACTTGTATAATGTATTTTGAAATGAATGTACTTTGTTGTGCCTGTTTCAACTGGTTTTCGTAAACATGCTGTTTATACTCAATTCATTGTTGATATGAACACACAACAAATACTTATTAGTATTTAAATTACTCTAGGATAGGTGCCCCCAGGAGAAGTGCCCCCTCAAGGATTTTTCACTGGGCGGAGAACTGCCCCCTCACTGTTTTTTTTATTGGGCGGAGAACTGCCCTCCTGCTGAAAAATAGGGAGCGCAGAAGTGGCCTCCTGTCAGAATTGATGACCCGGAGATGTTCCCCCTAAATAAAGAAATTTCGCGGCAAGTAAAGTCGATATATAGAGCGAGTATTACAATGACAAAAACGCCATGCGTAAAAACGTAACTTTCTTGCTAATATGGTTGGAAAGTGAGCGAAATTTCATGGAGAGACACGAAAGGAAGCTTTTGGAGAACCTCGATTGTCTGTTGCCGGCACAGTAAGTTGTCATAGTATGTGTAAAAAGACTTGGTCACAATTCACAATATTTATACATACAAAATTACATCCGGCAATAGTCTTCATTGTAATGTAAAAAGTGTTAAGAAATGTCATTGGTTAAACTGCCCAGTATCGTTAATTCTTGCAACTCTGAACATAGAATGAATATCCTAATAATATGAGCCTACATTGCATTACCATTTTCAGAAGCTGTTATGGGTTCCTTGAAGTGCTGCAGGAGTTGAAATTGAGTGCAGAGAATGGTTTCAAACAGCCTCTGATCGTGACGGTGGCAGAAAAGCAAGGACGGACAAGAAACGTGATGAAGCGTCGCAATTTATTATAACTCGTTTGTTTAAACTGTGAATTAAGTCTTCTACTGGAATCATTTATTATGTTAATAAAAGGTCTCTTTGAACTTGTAATTAATTATTTTACACAATGTTTATGCATAATGATGGAAGCAGTGTTTTTTATGCTCCCCCAAATTTTTTTGGGGGAGCATATAGTCGCCGCTTCGTCTGTCCGTGCGTGTGTCCGTTCGTTCGTGCACAATTTTTGTCCGGGCTATTTCTCAGCAATTAATGACCGGAATTCAATTAAACTTTATGGGAAGCTTCACTACCAAGAGGAGATGTGCATATTATCAGCCGGTTCTGGTCGGATTATTTTTCACAGAGTTATGGCCCTTTGAAATTTTCCATTTACTGTACATATAGTGCAATTCTTGTCCGGGCTATTTCTCCCCAACTACTGACTGGAATTCAATGAAGCTTTATGAGAAGCTTAACTACCTTTAGGAGATGCGCATGTAATTTGTGGGTTCTGGTTAGATGATTATTTAGAGAGTTATGGCCCTTTGAAATTTTTAAGTTGCTAAACCATCCATCGTATGATTTTGTTCAAAGTTATGCCCCTCAAGACGTTTCCTTTTATCTGAATATATAGTGCAATATTGTGACAAAAAACCTTTGGGGAGCATCACCCGTCTCCGACGGTTTCTTGTTTTAATATTAGTTGTAGCCTTTATTACCTAAATAGCTTAAATTAAGTATGTGTTACTTTTCAATATATTTGTGTTATAATCATTTTAATTTGTCTTTTTTTTTAAAGAAAACTCAGTCGATTTGTCATTAAACAGTTTGTTTAAAAATGTTAACTTTTTAGATGCTGTATCAGTAAAAGTATATAGACCATTTACATAATTTGTTTTACATTTATTAGTTTTGGTATTTATAAATATGTTTTACACCATGAGAATAAAAATGTTGGAATGAGTAATACATAAGTATATTGTTTTACATTTTCACTTTAGTTAGTAGTATTACTAGTATTAACAAATACTTTAATTGTTCCAGTTTGGTTGAATAGAATGTTCAAATAAAACTTTGTTTAAAGGAAATTTTTCTTTCATTTATTTAAGGAACTGGTTACTTGTTACTATTTTGTGTGTATCATATGACTACTATGTTTTATTTTGCGTACTAGTCTTACTTGTTACTATTTTGTGTGCATCGTTTGACTACTATGTTGTATTTTGATGACTAGTCTTACCTGTTACTATTGTTTGTGTATTGTATGACTACTATGTTGTATTTTGCTGACCAGTCTTACTTGTTACTATTTTTTGTGTACCGTATGACTACTATGTTGTATTTTGCTGCCTAGTCTTACTTGTTACAATTTTGTGTCACTGTGTATCATATGACTACTATGTTGAATTTGCTGACTAGTCTTACTTGTTACTAGTTTTTGTGTATCATATGACTATATACTATGTTGTATTTTGCTGACTAGTCTTAATTGTACTATTTTATGTGTATCGCACGCCATCCAGTTTAAAGAAATGGCTATTGTATTAATTGCCAGGGTATATAGACCAGTTTTGATAATATGGGTGATATGAGCCATTTATACATGTATGTTTGGTAAATTTCCATGTATACATTATGCATGTTGGATATGTTCGTTTCTTCATAATTCTCTATTTTATTTACATTTGCTGAATATTCTATTACCAAAATACAATACTCAAGTCATTGTATCATTTAAAATTTTGTTTCAATATGTGACTTTTTCAGTTTCTGTACCAGTAGAATTATAGAGTCTGTTTAAATTATTTATTTTACATTTGTTGTTAGTCAACGTATATATTCATTAATTTTACACCATTAGAATCAAAATGTTGGAATAAGTAATAAATCAGTTCATTATTTTCAGTTTCAATACAGTAGTATAATTAGAAAATACCGTGTTCCAGTTTGGTTGAAAAGAATGTAAAAATTAAATGTTGTTTGAAGAAAATGTTCTTTCATTTATTTAAGAAACTGTTTTAATGGTAGGACCTTAACACTACCAACAACAATTAAAAACAATTGAGGCTAGACAGGGACTGAGGAATGGTTAAAAGTATGTCGGCACCACGCTGGCTCAAGAAGGTATCGCCGATTTACATACCAATGTCGGGCCAACATCGAGCCGTGTTGCACTCCCGATCTCGGGCCGATGTAATTACCGATGTCGGGCCGATATACATACCGATGTCGGGCCAACATTGTGCCGTGTTACACACTCGGTCTTGGGCCGATGAAATTACCGATGTCGGGCCGATATTGAAATGAATATCGGGCCGATGTCGGACCGATTTGAAATGTTTGTTGGGAAACGACAAAAAATACCTGCCTCGGCATGGACGTCGCCATATTGATAATCACGTGATTTTCCCCTATGTGAACAAAGAAAAAAATCCCTTATTTCTAATAAAAAGTTTTCGCGACTGAATTATTTGATATTTTCCCCGTAATTAAAACAAACAATTAGTATGCAATTTATTAATCCTTATGCAAGCTGAAAACAATAATTTTTTTGTTTATTTTCTCCAATAACGGATTTCGACGGTTCAATATAATAAACCCGTATGCGGCTTTCTTCAAAGGTAACAAGTGCTCAACAATTAAAATAAAATACAACATAGACTGTCAAATATCACTTTAACCTTCAATTATGGAGTTCATTGGAAGTCAGAGAGCATTGCTCCCGACGGAGAAGGTGCTTGACGGCATGGCCATATTGAAGGAGACGGCACCTGCAGCGCTGACTGGGATCGTCGACTACTTCGACACGACCTACGTGAGCGGCGGATTTCGGTAAGATACTGTTTTCTAAAAGCTATAGCAGTAAATTTGAGGTTTTACACAAATTTAAAAAAAAGTAAGTTTTCCATATATTCTTGGTCCTGATTTTGTTCTTTAAGCAAAGTATGCGATGTCGCTAAGTGATAACATACTGATATACAAACGCAATGGCAATAACTTACTACGCACTTTATTTTAACATATATGTTTTTTTTATTGGCAGGTCCGTGAGAACAGCTGACGGCATGATGCGTTTCAGAAGAACACCGCCACGTTTTCAGCTAGACACCTGGAACGTTCACACTGCAACAGTCCGTGGAGAAGCAAGGACGAACAACCTATGTGTGGCATGGAATAATGCGTTTCAAGTTTTAGTTGGGCACCAGCATCCTTCGCTGTGGACTGTTGTAGGCTGCTTCATGAAAGACGCCGCCATGGTGGAGACCGAGGTTCTTCGAGTGCGCAACGGTGAGCCTTCCACTAAGTCGAAGAAAAAGTCTACAGAGAGATACCAGCGGCGTCTCAAGACTTTGTGTGTGCAGGTGGAGAGTGGAGAGAACACTGTGAGAGATTTTTTTAACGTTGTCGGCGGACTTGTGCGATTGAAGTAGGTGGTGAATGTTTGAGTGTCTTGTACCGAGTTTCAGTGTTGCAATGATGTGCTAAATGACATGTTTATGTATGTATGTATGTATGTGTGTGTGTGTGTGTGTGTGTGTGTGTGTGTGTGTGTGTGTGTGTGTGTGTGTGTGTGTGTGTGTGTGTGTGTGTGTGTGTGTGTGTGTGTGTGCGTGTGCGTGTGCGTGTGCGTGTGCGCGTGCGCGTGCGCGTGCGCGTGCGCGTGTGCGCGTGTGTGTGTGTGTGTGTGCGTGCGTGCGTGCGTGCGTGCGTGCGTGCGTGCGTGCGTGCGTGCGTGTGTGTGTGTGTGTGTGTGTGTGTGTGTGTGTGTGTGTGTGTGTGTGTGTGTGTGTGTGTGTGTGTGTGTGTGTGTGTGTGTATGTATGTATGTATGTTTGTTTGTATTTGCATTGAACTTCTCATTAGAAACCATTGTTGTTTGAGTAACTGTTTGCGGTAAAATGGTGTGATGATGATTCCCGACATTTCATGCTAATTGACACGGGGGGGGGGGGGCACTTACCCGCCCCTTGCATTATTGTGAGGGGGCAGATCTCCGCCTACTTAATTCTGACACGGGGGCAGTTCTCCGCCCCTAAAGATTTGATGGGAGGGCACCTCTCCGACCCCTTTAAAATAAGGGGCAGTTCTCCGGGGGGGGGGGGGCGCCTCTCCGGATGTAAAAAGTCTTATGATATGAATCACGTTGAGCTGTAATGTGCGTAATGTGAATAAAATATTTGTTGTGTTCTGTTTTTATAATTAAACAGTTATATTGTTGTTTCCAGTACTGACTGACCATGTTTGTAACAGTGAAATCTGAAATAAAAGAAAAGGCCGACAATATGTTCACAGTTAGAAGCGGCACGGAGCGTATATTAACAGGAGTTGAATCGAGAATTTGACCCTTACTGTAGTAAATTCAATTTTATGCAAAAACTAATCATCCGATTTTATTGGTTTATACGTTATCTTGTTGCTTATTAATTCCTCTTTCAAAAAAATAAAACTTTTAGTATATTTCCGTTGTTATTAATGGATTTATAGCGAGTTAAACACGAGAAATAAACATTTTATGTCTTACCCAGCGCGTTTAACCTTGTCGATATTTTGTAACGTGACCAGTAGCTATCGATTAGCGTACATCGAAGCGCCGAGGTTATACATTTTGATGTACCCATTATCGTCTTTTTTTTCTAATTTTACTTTTATTTCTCGGTCGATTTCGACAAATTATATACCATTAGAAAGCCAACGTTTCGTAGTTTTCAGATATATAAATATATATGAAGTTTTACTTCTAATTTGGGCAGCCCAGCAAGTTATAACTTTAACTTTTGCAAATATCATACCGTTTTAGAATCTATATCTACGGTAAACATGGTCGTACTTTATACAGATTTGTAGCGTTTATATTTGGAGTTCAGTTTTTAAAACTACATCTTGCTTAGGAGAATAGCATTATGTATACGATAGAAAAAAAAGGGTTTAAACATGAAAGTAAATAAGGAATGAATTTGTACGAAAGTAGCGCGCGGTCATAACGCTCCGAACGTTTGGAGTTTTAGAATCTAGGTTGACATGTTCGTACTATATACCGATTTGTTGCGTTTATATTGGTATCCGGACAAACGGCACCCGGTCAATCGGCACCCAGTGTTTTTTTTGCATACGCGAACAGTCGGCACCCTGTAAATTTGTCGACGCGGACAGTCGGCACCCTGTAAATTTGTCGACCCGGACAATCGGCACCCGATTTATTTGTATACCAGGACAAACGGCACCCTATTTAAAGTTCCCGGTCATAGCTATATGTATGGACAGAATCGTTGTGTTTTTATTGAGGATATCACTGAAAATTCGGTTGAAATCGGTTTTAATTTTAAATCAATTCCCGCTTGTAATTGATTAAAACAAGCGTATTTGTAAATTGTGACGACACATAGCGGTAATTACGTGGATAATTAGTTGATAGCGATTAAATAATGATTTCATCAAGCAATGTTCAACGTAATCTAATTGCAGAAAAAAAAGCGTTAAAAACAAAATCAGCCGACAATATTCGCAGCGATTTTCAATAATGACGATTAAATAATAATTTGAGAAAAAATAATGAGGATTTAACAGTTACCGATTATTGGTAAAGCACGGGGAGATAAAAGAAATTTTCCGAAATTTATCACTTCTGTCGGACACTGATTGAGAAAAACGCTTTTGGCCACGATGTCGCACAAGTTAATTGACGCGTGTATTCGGGATTTTCGAATTAAGAAGTTGTCTCCCATTCGGGTAGGTATCACGAGTATCCCGAGTAAAAATCGGTCCGTCTAAAATGCGTATATGACTCATATCCGCGGATATGACCGAAAAGTGCGGATATGGACGAATATAAGCAATATCGACACTTTGTCTGCAATGTTCATTTCAATGTTCAATGAATAATACACAATATGTATTAAATATGCAATGTAAAATATCTTATATTTGTTTCTTACTATATATTATAGTTTATTGGTACGTAAAAATATGCACGTTATTGTATTTATTCAAATGAACAAAGGATATCATAGTGCTACATTTAAATGTTTCAAGAACGATTATAACCATTATATTAGCGCTGTTATTGAAAAGCAATGCATGTCCCGCAAATTTTTTAGATGTTTCGTTAATATTTCAACAGTTCATATCCAATATCCCGAAAAGTTAAAATACGAAGCCTATATGTTTGAGATTAATATTACAGCTGTTACATTCACTTATAAAACATAATATTAAAGAAAAATATAATATTATAGCGGGACATGCATTGCTTTTCAATAACAGTGCAACTATAATGGTTATATGAACATGATGTGGACAATTTGGATTATGACTACAAAACATGCTACCTGTCTGGTACTTACGAATGGAAATGTAGGGCAGAGGTGACAGGGATATTTTCTGGAAGTGGCTGTCTTAATATACACTGCTTTATTTCATGTTTTGTTACTGCTTTGCGCTGAGGTAAATTTTCAGTAGGAATTTTGTTTCGGTCAACAGAGTTTAGACCGATTCCGTCTCGAGAAAGTGGTCGGAACAGACTTGAGTATACGCCGTTGGAAATCAATTTTCCGGCTAATTGCTGTCATCCAAGCTTTTCTTGTAATGAGTCTTTAGGCAATTTATGTAATGTTACTTTTGTTGAAAATGTACCTATTATACCGCTACAATTAAGGCATTTGACGATGGAACAGTAGTATTTCCCTATTGTTTTCCTTAACACCGGAAGTAGGTATACCTACCCGCACGAACGACAAATCTGTCAAGACGGAATTACGAAAATCGGGACATATTGTTTAAGAGTTTAACTAAAGATTTTCGGTGGGATAATGACGTCATTTCGTCAAAAAAATGTCGTCATTTCACAGTAAAAATTGAAAATTTTCGATATTTTTCACTGTTAATTTTCACTGTTTGAAACATTGAAATAATCAGTTTTCATTCACTTATATTTCTCAATCAACCACCGGAAAGCATAAAATAAATAGTAACAATCAAATATAAGATATTTTTACCTTGCATAAAGTTATTATAGCACTACAAATATAGATCCTCGATTGGATAAACCACATTCGTCGATTTTATCATATTCGCACATTTGAAATCATCATTTATTTTCAAATGAAAAATGCCACTTGAAACAGTGACATTTCAGACAATATTTACTGCATTCATAACATTCAGTATATTTAAATAAACATTTATAATTCAAATAAAAATATAACCAGGGAAAAGTAACATCATTAATTACTTGTGGTCTGGCGATAATCGGCCCAAAAATATTTTAATATTTTCTAAAGCATATTCTATATCTAAATACTAAAGTTTTGAGACGACATCAAGAATAATAATACATTCAGTATATTATATAAGCATTATGTAAACTTATACAACAAAACATATGTGGTGTCGGCATGGTTATATTGTTTGTGGTGTGTAGCCCTAAAACAATCTTCTGGCACTTCGTCATGTTCGCGGATATGAATTAACAGTTGGAAAAATGATCATGTCTATTAAATTGTTATATTTTGAGACAATACTAACATATTTTACCCATATTGTGTTTTTTTATATTAAACATTGCAGACAAAGTGTCGATATTGCCTGTATTCGTCCATATCCGCACTTTTCGGTCATTCCGCGGATATGAGTCATATTCGCATGTTAGACGGACCGCGTTTTACACGGGATACTCGTGATACCTACTCGAATGGGAGACAACTTCTTAATTCGAAAATCCCGAATACACGCGTCAATTAACGTGTGCGACATCGTGGCCTAGAGACCTAATGACAATACACAGGGTCGAGTGTGTACACAGTAATCTCGATACCGATAAAATGATCGCCATTGTCGTTAATGTCTGGCATCAGCGTGAGCACTGGTTGTTTATTATTGGTGTTTTCACTTCAAATACACTTATATTTTCAAATTATATATTGTATAAATATATTTGGGCAAGAGAAATGCAAGCCAGTTGTAATGTCTATCCTATAATTTTATTTGTTGTCAAATAGTATAATCAATTGCAAATAAAGCAAATCGCATAAAGTAATCAGCAGCAGATTATAAAGCAAATCGAACATAATTAAACATACAACAAAAAATGAATTCAAGCCAGTTGTAATTTCCATCCTATAATTTTATTTGTTGTCAAATAGTATAATCAATTGCAAATAAAGCAAATCGTCTAAAGTTAGCAGCAGCAGATTATAAAACTAATCGAACATAATTAAACATACAACATATCATAAATTCCTTGGAACAAAGAACATCTTCACTATCAAGTCTAACAAGGAAAACAAGGAATTTTGATGTTCTGGCTGATGACCGAGAGAACAGCCTTCTGATGGCACGCTTTAAACGACTCTTTAGTTCCTGCTGCCACTCTTACCTTGAATCCTGAATATAAATAAATACATAAATAAATAAATAAATAATAATATATGATATATATATATATATATATATATTATTGACAACGCCAATACTATGTTTTACGACGATATATCATAAAATATAACATTTAATTATGCCACAATATTACATAATGCTTTATATCAAAGCTGAATTAATACATATATATATATATATACATTTATTCATTAAAGTGAACATAGTAGATCAAATCACCTCAACAAAGTGTTGAATCAGCTTGTCTGCTAAAATCTGTCCTGGCTGAGCACGGTTGGCATTGGCTGATGCAATGATTTCTTCCCTGAGTATCATCCCGGCTGTTTTCGATGCGTCTGACTCATGACAGTGGCTTATCAACGAACGCACCTTGGTACACTGAAAAAGAGATGCATGTAAGGTTAAAAAAATAAACACTGAATCCGATCATAATAAAAAGACATTTTAGCTCGGCTAAGAGGACTGGCATAGTCATGTAAAATATCAAATATAATGTAAATTTTTTTATAAACAAATGGAAGCAAGATGAGTTGCAGATAATTGGTCAGTTACCACATTTTAACTAACTCTTTTGACTCTTCTAACAACAATTTCGCGGTAATAATCATGTCAATAGGAGAATATGCGTGCCTAATGCAACCGAAATTGTTGAGTTTACTCACGTTTAGGTCCGAAGTCAGAGCACCCTTGCATGAAAACGCTCGTCTCTGGGTGCATGTCAATCGTATGCTATCTTTCAGTGTTTTCTGTTGTGTGTACAGGTAGTTTGCGAAACACAACCTTCGCACACCTTTACGTGTCGTGATTAATTGCATTTTTGTTATGAAATGTTTTCATTTTCATTCCTCTATATAAGCTTATGTTCATTCTCAGTTTGTTGTTTTCGGGGTAAATCCTAAGTTTAGGTATTCTTTAATTGTCTTTGATGTATGTAAATTGTTTAGAGGTGTTATTAAACCAATTAGCAGATAACGTTAATCAATCCACACTTATATTGGTTTGATAACACAGTTTGTTCACGGGATTTATTAATCACCTCTTTTACCAAACCAATTAGCGGATTAGACTAATTAGTTCAACAAGGTGCTGACGGGCTTTATCGATCGCCTTTAATCGGGTGCCGTTTGTCCGGGTATACAAATAAATCGGGTGCCGTTTGTTCGGGTATACAAAAAAATCGGGTGCCGATTGTCCGCGTCGACAAATTTACAGGGTGCCGACTGTCCGCGTATGCAAAAAAACACTGGGTGCCGATTGACCGGGTGCCGTTTGTCATGCAATCGTTTATATTTGGAGTTCAGTTTTTAAAATTACATATTGCTAATGAGAATAGAATTCTGCATACGATAGGAAAAAAAAAGGTTTAAAAATGAAAGTAAGTAAGGAATGAAGACGGAAGAAAGTACTAGTATTGCGCGGTCTTAACGCACCGAACTGATGCTACGGTCTTGGCGCTTATGCTTTTGTTTAGATACCAGCCATTTAATTTCCTTTGACATAATTATTATATTTTTTATGGAATAAATTGAAATATTTGTTCTAGTAACAAATCAATTTAGCTAATTATTATTGAAGCTTAATAAATTAACGATTACAGCTCTTGTTTATAGCACATGTACGCTAATCGATAGCTACCGGTCACATGACAAAGTATCGACAAGCTATTTGCCGATACGGTCCCGTTTCATATCCGTGTCATCTAGAGTCCGTGGAAGCGGCAATCCAATTCAGTTTGATGCGACATTAAATCTCAAATGAAACTCGCCTATGAGACATATTTACAAAATATTATTATAATTAACATTATTAATAACAACGATTCAGTATTAAATAGTGCGTTATCTAAATGAAAAAAACAACAACAACACAATACTTTTCCATAAAAATTTTAAGTCAGATTTTTTTATTCACATGTCTTGTTTAAAAATCACACACCCATAAACACCATTTGTTTACACAAATAATTTCACTTAAATAGATCAACTTGCATATTCCATGTTTATCTGAATGACAGATCCCAATGACTACAATTTTGACTCACACATTTTATTCGAATAACAGCTAATGGGGTCCGTCAACCCGACCCCACTCATTATAGTTTTTACCGGGTAAGGCACCAGCCGTGTCACCAGGAGTATTATTCCAGTAAAGAAAACACTGGCCTTAAGCTGGAACTTCCCGTATATTAGGAAGTTCAACTTGACACGCTGTTGCATCTATATAAGACCATGAAATGTCTGTACCTTATCGCTTTATGCGGTATATTGAGAAATATCTAATATTTCGAAACGTTTTGACTGTCTTTTGCGTCTGGATTACTTCTTTTCATTCTTGTGTGACATTCCGTGACTATTGTGCATTTTTTCCAAAACAGTTTCTGCGTGCAAGTCTAAGTTTGTTTTATTTTTCTACTTTGAATCGCAATATTTCTTAGTTAATTGGGTATCAACGTTAGTAACAAAATAGAATTTACGCGTAAACGTGCAAATAGGTATCCTTGTGGCGACTGTAAGTTGAAATGTGCCAGTGCTTGTTTGTTTTGTGAAATGCCGGACGAAAACCCTCCCGGACAAAAACCCTCCTGTCAGTTTTATAGGGGCCGGACATAAACCCTCCCATGAAAAAACGGGGCCGGACAAAAACCCTCCCATGAAAAAAACGGGAGCGGACAAAAGCCCTCCCGTGAAATCTGAGCCACGAATTCAATTTTTCGGATTAATGAATGCAACATTGTGTGAAGCAATTACATTTGTCGGTGTTTAATTGCTTTTAATTGATTCTGTGATTAAACTTATTACAAACTAGAAGTATTTGCAGATTCACAGTTTGTTATTTTGAGTAAATTTTTTCGGATTAATGAATGCAACACTGTGTGAAACAATTTCATTTGTCAGTGTTTAATTGCTTTCACGGGAGGGCTTTTGTCCGCCCCCGTTTTTTCATGGGAGGGTTTTTGTGCGCCGCCGTTTTTTCATGGGAGGGTTTTAGTCCGCCCTCTATGAAAATGACGGGAGGGGTTTTGTCCGTATTCCGTTTTGTGCAACGTGCAGTCAGTGGTACCATGGTGTTTGTGAGAATGTATCTGAACTGGAACTTAATCAGTGGGGGTGAAATCGATCTGGACTACATATGCAAGCGTTGCCGTTTTGTCGATAACTGCAACTTCGATTACTCACAGGGGGATGAGTCGCCTAAAGAAGGTATGTAATAGAAACAATATATTAACAGTTGTGAACTGTAGTTTAAGTTTAGAATCATCGTTCAAGGTTTATCCATTCGCTTTCCAATATACAGAAAGAGAGCACATCCTAATTTAAATAATGCTGAAGCATCAAATTTATATATATCGGAATATATTGCTTATATATTTGTATGTGTGTTTTATATACTTAACGTTGAGAGGGAGCGAGACAATTCACCCCCAATTTAGACGTGTTTTATTTATTTTGTGTTGACTTGGGCAATTTAAACATGTTTCGATAACTCAAATTTAGCAAGCTTGCATATTTTAGTCCATGTACGTTTTTTACTGCCTATTTGTTGGGGGTATTTGTTTTACCGAAAGCGCTCGCAATAGAATTGCCCAATGCGTACTGGTAGATGCGTTACCTATACACTATTAGTGAGCATTATTTATTTCACTATGTAATTAATGATATTTTTAGATATACTAACCACAAACCTTACGGGCCGGATTTAAGGTCAAATTTAAGGTCAAATTGGAAAATAATACGTTTGAAATGAATTGATGTCACGTGGTGACAAACGTAATTTTCAAATCACGCACCATTTGTTTAAAAAACGAATACAAAATATATCTTTATGAGATACGATGAGAGCTATTTCTTTAAATGTGATAATAATCATAGCGATCAGTTTTTAAGGGACTACAGGAGTAAATCGGTTACGCCAGAAAGCAGAACAGAACAGAACAAATATTTTATTCACTTAAGCATTTTACAGCTCATCGAGATCAATATTAAACATTTGTACATGCGTTAAAACGATTATTAATAAAGATAATAATAAATTATGCGCGAGAGTGTTGTTTTTTAAAACTTTACATGTTAACAGAGATCGACAGATTATACAATTAGAATACAATTATCTCTTTCCTTAAAGCATGTCATGCAGTAAATTGCTAACTTCCGAAGGGTACCTGTATTATTACTTAAGAAATAATATTTTTCTATCATGGTTTGTTGTCGAATAACCCACAGTAAGGAGTGTAGATGCGTAGGAATCAAATCACGAGTGCGAAGCACGAGTGATTTGATAACACGCATCTATACAACTTACTGTGGGTTAATCGACAACAAACCATCATAAAAAAATATTATTTCGATTCTAACACGATTCTGATTGATTTGGTTCAAGCTTTAGGACGTGAACTATATTTTTCAATACTCTGCCCTTCTTAGTACAAAGATCACTATTTAGTGACGTCATTGAATTGTACAAACATATGACGTCGTTTTCATTCATAAATATTTTACAAATGACGTCACTTTCATTGAAAACAACAATCGTAGAAACTTAATGACGTCACGTTTATTGATGCTACTGAAAAGCTGATATGCTATAAATGTTTTCTGAATTACGCTTCCTAACCAATAACATTCTTTGTAGGTGTGGTTATGCCACTTATCACCAAATATACAATTTGTTGTTTCATTACATTTAAATACATGCTACATTTATTACATTTCTTGTAGGGCGGGTTTTAGCACGTGCATTTTACTGCAATATTTTCTTTATTTATTCGGAACTATTTTCGAAACATTAAGCTCCGCCCATAAGTTATTGCAGAATAACCCACACTTGATTTCCTTCTTTGTCTATAGAAAACAAGTCGCGTGCCGTGTTAGAATAAACTTTAATATGCATACTTGGTCTTATTGAATAGTGTTTCGATGTGTATTTTGCTCTTTCTTCTAAATTAATTTGGACTTATTTAAGTATAAAGTGATATTCGTCTCATAAATCCTTAAGATTACATAAAACATAAATTATTTTGTTTCTGCTAATGTTATAATGTCTGCAAGTTTCAATAAACACATAATTTGACGATAGGCGCATTTTAGCGAGGATGTTTCTTTATTGTCAATGACATTTAAATACACAGATTTAAGTTTAAAAATATATATAAGATAGAAAGGAATTTGATGAATCAACATTAACTCTCCACTCTGATACATACTGATCTCTGAGTCATTAACAAACGTATAAAACTTTCAATTATAACTGACTCAGGAAACAACCATACATCTGAAAACCCTGTTTGGTTTGTGTTGCAATTTATAATATTTGGATGTTAATGGCAGTAGTAATGATACATTTTCCTTATTTCTTTTGATAAAGTTTAAAAAAATATTTAATAATTCTTAGGTATCTATGTATAAAGAAAAGCGACCAACCTCAGCATAGAGTGATATTGAATTTGTTGACAGTTTTACATTTAATAGTTTTCGGTGAATCCGTTCAATATTAGTTGCCGCAATTAAAAGGATTGACACGATATCACATCTGCAAACAGTTTCGCAAAACAGCTCTACAACGTGATACCTCAGAACTATCGCCCCGTTTATGTAATGGAATAATAACTCCCGTTGACCAGCTCTTTGAAATTGTTTCGTCTCTTAGATATAATTAAATAATATTTCTACTATTTGACTAAAATGTGCACTGTTTCTTGAAATATTATCGTTTGAGGCTGCCTCATTATTTGTTAAATTTCTTGTATCTTACATCATTTCTTCTTTGGAAATGGGTTTGTCTAGATCCGAATAAGAGCTGATATTATCAATCTTATAAAACTGCCGTAAATAACTGTCACTTTCGTCGTTTTTTACGTTAACGTCAGCCTCAGAAGCTTTAATGTATTGAAATATTCATATATTTCTTGCAGCGATATATTATCCGCCTTCGGTCATACCTTTTTTTGTTTGAATAATTTCTAGAATTTGACAGGCTGTTTGCGAATCATGTTATTTAATTTCTCACCCTGTTCTCGGTTTACCTTCGATTTTATTTTCCGACATAAATATTTATATGCCTTCCTTGCTGTCAGCATGGTTGTTCGTGTATGTAAGGCCAGTATTTTTTAATAAAATGATTTCCGGACTTTTTTCGGGTGTCGGGTAAGAGGAGGGGAAAAAAAGATGGTGACCAAATATGCACTCATTTTAAAAATGTTATGGTATGAAGTTCTTTTTACTAAGCAACCACAGTGATTTTTTTCAAACATGTTGATTTGCTAAATGATCATAATCAGACTGTAGGTCTTGATTTGCATAATTATTGGGAAATTAGCAGACTTTGCTGGTGAAAGCGTTGTAGCGTTCTTGAACAATGATGGCGTAGCTTTTGATGAATTCCAGCACATGTAGGATGTTTACGTATTAATGCGGGTAATTAAAACTGGGTTTATTATGATGATTTATAACTCATTCGAACTTTTTCTAAAACCCGGCACCCATTTCGTGTTTAAAAGCCACATTTTGGAATCCGAAACAATCGAGATTATTATTTTTTTGGTTTCGTCAAAAATTAAGAGACGGCGGGTCCGAAAATCATTTTATTAAAAAATTCCGGCCTAATTCCTATTTAAATGATACTGGTAAACTGTGTCTGAGTATATTCTGTCCGTTTTCGTTTGCATTCTTTGTTCAGCGCTGTGTCAGCGGAATAAAATCTACTATGGTTGCTAATAACAATATTTCTAATCACAATCAAAATATTTTTCACCTCGTTTATTTAGGAAATCGAGGATCTTCTTGTATTGCCACAGCATGATATCAATGTGTTTCAGTGGCAAAAATTACAATTTTAACAGGATTTTTATAAAGTTGAAAATCTTGGCTATGAAAATGGGGTTTGTTAGGCAGGAGGATGGGTGGGATTATTGAGTCAAAAAGGTGGTGTCTTGTGTGTTTGCATTAACAAAATTCTTAATCAAAGTTCTGATAAAGCTAGCTTGCCTGGATTTGGATTGTATTTGTGGTAAATTATATAAGGTCCTGGTTACTGTTAATTAAAATAGGAAAGCAGCTTCTGGTTAATTATTTTAGTTTTGGTAAATCAATGATTCGGCTATAATTTAAAAAGTTCAGGGTGCCAAGCGCGTTTAATCATAGTATTTATCATATTAATATGAGATTAATATATATATATTTGATGAATTTGCTCGATTTAGAGTGGTGTGGTGTAGAGTGATGTGGTGTATAGTTGTGCAGTGTAGAGTGGTGTGGTGTAAAGTGGTGTGGTGTAGAGGTGTATGGTGTAAAGTGGTGTGGTGTAGAGTAATGTGGTGTATAGTGGTGTGGTGTAGAGTTGTGTGGTGTAGAGTGCTGTGGTCTGGGGTAGAGTGCTGTGGTGTGAATTTGACAGTTGTGATGTAGAGTGGTGTGTTCTGTTCAGGTTTACGTTCTTGTTCTTGTAAAATTCTATTCTACCATAATATAGTATAATCCAGTGCATTGCAGTCAAGTGCATCTCAGTGCAGTCCAGTGTAGTCCAGTGCAGTACAGTGCAGTCCGTAGTAGTCCAGTGCAGCCAAGTCTAGTATAGTGTAGCAGAATGAAGTGCAGTGTAGAATAGACTATAATAGTTAATTCAAGTCTAGTCTAGTGTAGTTTTATGTAGTGTAGTCCAGGTAAGTATAGTGTAGTCTAGTGTATGTGTGGAGACAATACGGTAAGGTGCGGTCATCATTTGCATTATGATTAATTATGGTATCGGGACAATAAGGTAAGGTGTGGTATTCACGTGCGTTATGTGTAAGTGTCATTGTGTCACACCGGTCTTTACTGACCTGTGTGAATACGCGCTAAGCATTGTGGGAAACGGACTTTTTTCCATCATGGCGTTGGTAAACATAGTAAACACGGAAGTGAAAAATGGTAATTAATTATTATCAAAAACAGGCCCCATCAAACCGGACCAGCTGTAATATATAGTTGGATGCAGTTTGTGCTTCAAAAGGAGCCACTTTTCATGTCAGTCTATTGTTTGTAAGAATCACTAAACACGTAACTTAGACTAACTAAACATGTTGCAAGACTGTATCTTCGAAATAGTAAATAAATCTAAATCATAAATAAATATTTATAATTAAATACCTGCTGAAATTTGAGAACGTAAACGATTTAAAATAAACGCTGTGAACATTACAAGAAATCTTACATGTAGGCCTGATGTGTGAGAGGATTAGTCAGGGATAAAATAAAATGGAGTTCGAAGGATCTAACATTTTGAGGAAGACGTCATGGTATCTTGGACATTTGGCACTTTCATATATTTATTTAGTAGATACTGAAAATGCTGAATGTGCTAATAGCAACATCAAAGACAAGCAGGTGAGATTTTTACAGCTTTATTTTTCTTGACATAATATTTTATGTTTTCCATTTAATTTATATGCCAGTGTTTTTTTTAACCATTTTGGGAATGGTTTCCTGTCATTTCCCCCCCCCCCCCCAAGACGTTTCCCCCCAAAGACGTTTCCTCCCCAGACGTTTCCCCCCCCATTTTAGTTTTAGTGCAGATGTTTCCCCCCCCCCCCCCCGAATAAATTTATAATTGTGCGGTTGAAGTATAATCTTTGTTTATTATCAAAATTATTATTTTGTTTATGAAGTCTTTAATTAACTTTTAATATCTATGAAGCAGCTTGTATGGTTTTTTGGTTTTAGAATTGTTTTTTGGAGGGTTTAACTGTGTAATGATTGCACGTAAATCATTAGTAAGTGCATGTTGGTGTTCTAGTGGAATACATGGAATATCCTCAAAATCTTACTGAGTATCTTATACATGTTGCTCAACACAAATGCAACCAAGAATAATGTGTAATCAAGACCCGTTTTGAATACACAATTAACACCTTATTTCAGTTTGAGTGAACCTGGGCAGGGTTGTGCAAATGTAGTGTTTGTTGTTTTTTATCCAATTGCATATGGTCAATTGGTGAATTGAAAAATGGTAAAATCCAATTTAAATTAATTTCGAAACTGTTTTCCTTGTAACAGTTAAATATGATAAATAAATATTTACTTTGTAACTGTCAACATTTTTTTCATGCATTCATATGTTTATTATCAAATTATTGGACGTCACTGATATTTTATTTTTTACTAATAACTCATTTAGACTAATTTAAACAGAATTGAACTTTCCTTGCACATTATTTCATTATTAATAATATAATTTATTAGCAAATGTAATAAAAACTTATTGATATAAGAAACACAAAACACAATTACCCGTTTTTATTAAATTAATTTGTGGAATTTTAGGAAAAATTAATAACTTTATGAATTAAAAAAGGTAAATTCAAAGCAATTTATTAATAATAATTAAAACAGTGATAAACTATATAAAAATGTTTGTGTATGATAATGTGCTACTCTCATCTTATGAATGACTATCCCCCTTCAAAAATGTCACCTAATCTCATCAATGCTGATTAATGGGCCTGTATATTGCACCATAAGTACCCCTTTATACAATAGTTGTTATCTTGTTATATACACTTGCTAATCCTATTAATGCTTGTATATTGAACCATAAGTGCCTGATATATTGTTCAATGGTAGGTGTGTGTTGTTACTTAATATTAGTGAAAACATAACTTTCCTATTATTTGCCTGCTTTTTGAAAATATTTTCATCGTTGAGTTTCCTTTAATTTTTAAAGAATATTTTTGAGAGGTAACACCTGAGTACTACAAATCAATGTAAAATGTTCATACTAGCTGTATTGGGACATTATAATTGAAATGTTACATAACAATTTTATTTACTTGTCTCAAAATAAATATCCCAATATGATATTTATTTATTAAAAATAATTTGTGTTTCAGTTAAAACTTGGATATAGTTATTATTCTTCATTAAAAATAACAACTATTCCACTTTAAATGACCATCAAAGAACATCAAAGCTGTGTTTTTACTCAATTTTTCAAGGATCTCAATAAATGAAAGAAAAAATTCAGGTACTTATAAAAACAATTCTAATTAGATCTATTTAAAGGGGCCTTTTCACAGATTTTGGCATTTTTTTAAACTTATTCATTATATGCTTTATATTGATAAATGTAAACATTGGATCATAAAAGCTCCAGTAAAAAATCAAGAAAAAAATTAAAAAAAGGAAAAGAACATTGCCCGGAGCAGGTTTCGAACCAGTGACCCCTGGAGTCCTGCCAGAGTCCTGAAGTAAAAACGCTTTAGCCTACTGAGCTATTCCGCCGAGTACACGTTGGTGCCGTATTTTATACCTTATATAAGCAATCTTCGTAGTTTCACAAAATTTAACGACAAAAACAGAACTCTCCAAATTATTCAATCGTTTCGCGTTGCAACGCTTTATAATTTTTAGGTTTTAAAATCGTCAAAAGATGCATATAATGGCTATATTAGAGCATGGTTAATGTTCAGTATTACTGTTTCCTCACAAATATCATAACTAAAACGAAAACTTACGAATCTGAAACAACTTTTTTCAATTTTGTCAATTTACTAAAGCGTGAAAAGATCCCTTTAATTGGTAAAATTTGTTTGAGGCTTCCCTAAAAACAACAATAATAAATCATTTCACTGATCTATTGATATATCTATTTGATAGGCAGAATGACAAACAGAACTAGTGTGGTTTCTAGGGTCATAAATCTGGCCCCTAAGCCTTAATTGGTAATAATATGCATGCAGTGTTATGTCTCTGAAAGTGACAATGAAGCAAATCTGCCCTTAGGCTATTTCATTTCACTCACACAAAAGGAGATAACTTGCTATTAATTTAATAGTTACTTCTAACTTGTCTCCTTTCTGTATTAAGAGGGTTTTCATATTTTAAAGTTCAATTGGTCTTCAAATGAATAAGCAATCAAAGTTCTTGATTTTGCCAACAAATAATGTTTACCAATTGTGGGTCTACTCTACTTTCTTTTAATAATTATTTCTAATAATGTTTTTTTTTTTAATTTTTGTATCAATGGAAAATAAAATATTTTTTCACTATTTTGTTTAAAAAGTACTTAAAGAAATCCAGGCAAGAATACATGACAAGTAAGGGTTGTGTCAAGAAGGTGCCATTTAAGACCCTATTATCAGTTTGGATGCCCTAACCTGTATAGGTGAGAAGACTGTGAGAAGATTGGGACAGTGGGGCATGAGGAACAACTAATACACAGTAATTGACAGGTTCGTGTTGAATCAAGCACAGAATTTTCTGAGCATTCATGATTCAATAGAATTGAAAAAAAATCAATCAACCAGAAAAATCCAGTTGACCAACTTTGACTTATTTGCATGAACAGGTATAAAATAGTGGGTATTAATAGCTTAAGACGTTATTGGCAACATGTCTGTTTAATTTATATTATCAATATTGTTAATTAAGCATGGAATATTAATCAAAATTGGGGGTTAAGTTCAATCGACAAGTATTGACCAGTAAGGACAAATTTGGGAGTATTGACAGGTAAAAACCGCCGGTTAAAACTGGGGCGGTCGATTGGTGCCAACCCTGGGTGTACTAAAGGAATACTAGAGGAATACATGGGATATTCTCAAAATCTTACACATGTTGTTTTTAATATAATTAAATAGGATCAATTGATGAATTAATTCAGTTTGTGTAAACTTGGGCTGGGTTGTGGAACTATAGTTATTTGTTGTTATACAATTAAATAGGGTACTATGTAACTGTCAAAAAAACATATGCATTCACACGCATATAATCCAATTATTGGATGTCACTAATATTTTCAATTTTACTAGTAGCTAATTAAGACTAATTAAAACAGAATTGGACTTTCTTTGCAAAGTATTTCATTATTAATAATATAATACTATAATTAGCTAATGTAATCAAAACATATTGATATTTTAATAATTTAACTCAATGATATTAATAATATTTAAATTTTCCCCAAAAAACTAGGGCAGGAAGATAGGAAGGATTTTTTTTGGAAAATCAACAGTGTTGTCAGTGTAAAATATTTGTAAAGCTTCTTCTGAGTTTGAACTTCAGTTTTACATTTTATGACCTGCAACATATTCTATGCTACTTTATTTCACTATGGTAAATCATTAAAGTGTTATTTATTTTTCAGCTAATCTCATATAATGAATTACTACCCCATTTAAAAATGACACCTAATCTAAATTCATTAATACAATAGTTATAATTGTTTTATTGTAACATGCTATTCCACTAAAAATGACCATCATAGAACATCAATGCTGTGCTTTTACTAAATTTTTCAATGATTTCAATTATTTAAAGAAAGAAATCTATCAGGCACTTATAAAAAAATATATAATAAGGGTGTCAAAATTTAACAAACTGAACAAGTCAATTTGAACTTCTTGCAATGCAAATGGAGCCACTTGAAATATCAAATTGTTCCCATACTAGTCGGCAATATAGCTATGACATTGTGCCTTTTCAAAACATGCTTCAGACACACCTTCTGAAACTTTATAAGCGGTTTTGAAAACGCTATTTCATTGCAAACTTTCGTCAATAAAGGATACATGTTGTTATACAACCGAAAGTGAAAGTACTGTTTTAAAAAAAATGAATAAAGAGCGAAATTGTTGAAAACTAACGAAAATTATAAGTGATACTAACATAAGACCGTAAGACTGAACAAAATAATACTTAACTTTTAAATCATAACATGAATGTTTACTTATAAAGCAAATTCTTCATTCATCCGCGGACTTCTTTGTGTCGTAGTCATAAATGCCTCCAAATGGAGGTGCGTGATGCGTCTAAGTATAGAGGTGACAATAACGTAGTGACGTCACCATCTATGTATAGAATGGTGTAAGTGTTGTATCGAGCCAATACCGTAAGGTGCGGTCTTCACTTTTATTATGTGTAAATGTGGAATCAAAACAAAACGGTAAGGTGAGGTCTTTACGCGCATTGTGTATAAGTATGGTATCCATATAATATGGTAGGGTTAGATCTTCCCGTGCATTATGTTTAAGTGTGATATCGAGACAATAAAGTAGGATGTGATCTTAACTGGTTTTTACCCTACTGGTTATCATACTGGTCATCATAGTGGTCATCACTCTGGTCATCTTACTGGTCATCAATATGGTCATATCCTTGGACATCAAACTGGGCATCATACTGGTCATCACTCTGGTCATCAGTCTGATAATCACTCTGGTCATTACTCTGACCATCACTCTGGTTATCATACTGGTAATAATAATGGTTATTTTCTGGTCATCATACTGGTTATTATCCGGGTCACCATAGTGATCATAATGCTTGCCTGTATTATGGTTGTTTCACTCTGGTCTTCATACTGAGCATCATACTGGTTATAGATATTGTCATCAATATGCTCATCACTCCTCATAGTGGTAAACTAGTTAAAATACTGGTCATCAGTTATGGCAAGCGGTTCGACGCATAATCCCAAGAAACTAGGGTTTTACCTTAGAACCTAGGTTCTCGCTTGACGATTGCACATCGCTTCCAGAACCCAAGTTTTTAGTCGATATCATAGGTTTTCACCAGAACCCAATTTATCATAAAATGTGCATCAAACGGCGATAGCCTAGATTCTTATTTGAAAACCAAGGTTTTTAACAGACGTTAAATAATCTGCGAAAACCATAGTTCTCATGACGAGAACTTAAGTTCTCATCTTTAATACTAAATCCGTGGTTTTCATTTGGGAACCATAGTTCTTATGAAAACCCAGCTTCCCAGAATTACGCGTCGGACGGCGTACATAACGGCGTAAACTTAGTCTCATTTGATCTCGTTTGAAAACCTTAGTTAACGCTCGAGAACACAAATTCTCGGCGAGACGACGCACATAGACACATAGAACTTAGGTTCTCATGAGAAAATAAGTTATCATTTCAGAACCCCGGTTTTCAGTCAGACATTTAAAGAATATTTATAAAAATACACATTTTCATGAAAACCTTGGTTTTCAAATCTAGAACTTAAGTTATTAGATAATAGAGCCAAAACAATTTTCGAGAACCAAAGTTCTCGTTTGATATCCAAAGTTTTCACAAGAACCTAGGTTCTCGACAGCTTTTCGCGTCGTTCGCTAGGATATCCTTAGTTTTCATGAGAACACAAGATTTCATTTGGGATCATAAGTTCTGGTAAGGACCTAGGTTCTCATTCTGAGAACCTAGGTTCTCAGTAAAAACCTAATTCTTGGGATTATGCATCAAACCGCTTGCCATAATCATTCTTCTCATTATACCGATAATCAAACTGGTCATCAAACTGGTAAGAATAATGGTTCTCACTTTGGCCATCAATCAGTTCATCTTTCCGGTCATCATACTGGTCATCATGCTTGTCATCACTCTGGTCATGATATAGGTCATCATGCTGGTCATCACAATTGGCATCATACTGGTCATCATAAAGGTCAACACTATCGTCATCAACATGGTCACCACTCTTGTCATCACTGTGCTTCTTACTCTGGTCATCTCACTGGCCATCATTCAGGTCATTATGCTGGTCGTCATACTAGTCATCTTGCTGGTCATCGTGCTGGTCATCATACTGGTCATCATACTGGTCATCGTACTGGTCATCATACTGGTCATCATACTGGTCATTATGCTGGTCATCATACTGGTCATCGTACTGGTCATCATACTGGTCATCATACTAGCCATCATACTGGTCATCATGCTGGCCATCGTACTGGTCATCATACTGGTCATCATACTTGTCATCATACTGGCCATCGTTCTGGTCAGCGTAGTGGTCACCAAACTGGTCATCATACTGGTCATCATACTGGTCATCATACTGGTCATCATACTGGCCATTGTTCTGGTCATAGTACTGGTCATCCAATAGGTCATCATACTGGAAATCATACTGGTCATCGTTCTGGTCATCGTACTGGTCATCATACTGGACATCGTACTGGTCTTCGTACTGTTCATCATACTGGTCATCGTACCGGTCATCATACTGGTCATCAAACTGGTCATTATACTGGTCATCAAACTGGTCATCATACTGGTCATCGTACTGGTCATCATACTGGTCATCATACTGGTCATCATACTGGTCATCAAACTGGTCAGCTTACTGGTCATCGTACTGGTCATCATACTGGTCATCATACAGGTCATCATACTGGTCATCTATACTCTATATCATACTATATGATACGCTGCTTTGCATTCGGTAGCAATGTGTTTATGTAAAATTTACAGAAACCAGAATATAACACGATATGAACTCCAGTTCAGGCAACATCTGGTTGAGTAGATATTTCGCATTACTCGTATTGATTAGACTGATTCGAGTCCCTGAAAGTAAACTGCTAAAACCATACAAGAAATATAAAGGTAGACAAGTCCTATTCACATTACATGTCATTTCCAAAGTTATCATGTTTATGTCTTTAATAGTTCAAAATGACCAGCATGTTATAGTTCAAGCACAGCAGATTCGAAGAAGCATAATAAAAACTAAGTTCAAAATATTACTTTATTATACTATTTTGAATTTTATGACACTGTTTTTAACCAAACCAATTTCTACTTGGCTGAAACCACTTACATTTCATGGCGCTTTTCAATAATTATAGTTATATTTTTTTTTATAATATAACAAAAACAATATTCGACACAAACGTCTCTTTTCACGACCATCATGATCAGGTTGAATAATAAGGTATCGTATGCAGAAACTATAAGATAAATTTATTATGTTTCTCAAAATCAATGTGTTTGTATGTTCTTTTGATTTCGAATAAATGTCTGTAAGAAACGATTTTCTACAATGTTTTGTTAAATAAACATACATATAATTAAGCACTGCGTATTTAACTCCATACACAAGTCATTTAACTGCAGGCCCGGTACGCTGTTTAAGCATGAATTAGATCAGACTTAACCCAATCCCACTCAGAAGCAACGTGAAAATGTGTAATTCACAGTCTGTTCAGGTTTTATGCTGTTTGCTGCTCATCAGTTTCTAAGGGTTGGCTAATCAGGGACGACACTTTCCGCTTTTAAGGTATTTTTATTTTCAAGGAAGTCCCTCCTTACCGAAAATCAAGTTTAGCGGAAAGTGTCGTCCCTGATTAGCCTGTGTGGATTGCACAGGCTAATCTGGGATGACACTTTACGCACAGTTTAAGCCCAGTTTTCTCAGAGAAAGGCTCAAATTATAAGCGCTTAACACCAAAACACAAAAATTGATAAGCTTGAACTGTCTTTCAGCTAGGTGTTTTAATAAAAATTGCATACCCCTTTAAACGGTACATTCGCCTTATTCAGGTTCGCAATTGCGCCATAGAAAAAGACCTCGCTTGATCATCCTAAACATACCTTGATACAGAATTGAAATGCAAACGCTGTTTCTCGGATGTATTAGGACGTGTCCTTTAATGTGATTGTATGGCTTTGTAAAAACAAACATATTGTTGGCAATTTGACGACTGGACCATCTGGAAGTCATCCCTTCAACTCACAACCACCATCAACTCCTTTTACGGGCGACAAAGTTTTTTACTCGAATTTACATCATACGAATTTCACCAAGAATCGATTGAGCATAACGGCACGCCGACTTTCCACGTAGAATCGCACATGGAAAAACCTGTGCGAATAATGTATCAACTGTTTAAAAACCATTTAAATAATATAACTTTATGTCTTTCTTGATTAGTTACTGAGTTAATTCTCTTTGCTTAATGTTCAAATTGCGTAAGCAAAATATGTACCTATGTTTCAAAATATATACAATTAATATTAATATATAACTCACAGATGCAAATAGGATGTAATTTTCAATACAAAGAGCTAATTGGCTATTTCATTAATATTTACGGAGGAAATGCCCTTTATTTTGTGTGTGTGAATCAAAACTACATCGTTATTGAAGGGATCCAAAATTAAGGTAAACTGATGAATACACATTGACATATTGAGTCTGGACGTTGTTTCTTCTTCGACTTATGTTAGTTATAGCTTATTAATTTGGAGGCTTCTTACTCAAAACAATGTTCGATTAAACAACCTTCTGTAGCAATATTTAACGCGTTTCCCAAGTATGTATGGACCTATATACATTTTATTATATTACAGGTACAATGCACGCATCAACTAAATACAAAACGACATTAACAAATTTCGAATGCCTTACTCTTTTTTATCGAGCTGTTTTACCAATCGGGACACCTCGGACAATTCCGCCATATCGGCGATCGTCTCTCGGGTGTATTTGGTGGAAGGATATGTCTAACGCCTCTAGGCGGAAGATATTACACCGAAAATATAGTTCGGGTTACACACCAATAAATTTGCACTAAATCAACCGGTAATACAGATATATAAGGACCAATATCTTTAAGGAGTAATATAATAGAATATTCATTAATGTTAATGTTTAAAATTAGATATTATTGCATGCAAAATTTTCAAATTTTAATAAAATGTTAAGAAAGCCAATTAGTTGTTTATTGAAGTGAAAACAACAACATTATTCAAACTTAAAAGAATCAGTATTTCTTAAATTATATTCATTGCAAAATTGCTGATGTTCGGCTGCCGGAAAAAATCTTTGAGATTTAATCAATATGTTTATGTTCTATACCATAAACAATCGTACAACACTGTACAATGGTACAGAGAAAACTCTTCGGTGTAATATAAGAAATAGTAAACTCCACGTTGGTCCCAATGGCATTATTGTGACCAGCCAGGCAGTCACAAACTGTATATGGACCATAGCCATAAGGCCCTCAGTGGGGCTATTATCAGTATTGAGACACCTGAAAGGTTTCATGGAATGGAATGAGTGGGGCTTGATTGAATTTCAAAAACGATTCTTTCTGTACATTTGATGATGGCAACCATACAGTACTTCTGGCAGATATTGTTTATATGTTATCCTAGGCATTTATCCAGATGTTGTTATCCCGACCAGGCAACTATCTTTTCAAAGCCTTAAACAATCAAGTGCCATTAAAATTAGGGACAGTGTAACAATGTTCAGTTTGGTAATATAAATATATTAAGGCATAACTTTGCCCTTGGAAATGAACTCAATTCAGAATGGCCTCTCAAAAAAAGACATACTGTACTGGAAATGTTAAAACTGAGCAGTGGTGTTGTTAAAATTTATATTATTTATCTTTTAAGAAACTTTAAGATACATATCACAGGCATGCCCATGGTTTTGGGTCTTTACTCTTTAGATGAGAAACAAAAGCATTAAATATGGTCGACAGTGCAGGCAACAATTGTAAAAAGATATTTTCCATCCCTGACTGCCATTACTGACATGAAGTAATTTAACTGTAATATGTCTGGAAACAGTGTCAGTCACACTTTTCTAAATATTGATTTATTCATGCATATGTATATATATGTCATACAAGTACAGATCATACAATACAGTCAATTTAGAACATTTAGCAATTGGAAAACAATTATCACAGGTTTTGGATCACAATGCATTGATATATCACATTTTGAATATCACAGTCAAAGTTAATCATTTACATTCAGTTACAAGTAAATAGTCAGTGTATTTGGAAGAAATCTGAAATAACAAGTAGTTACAAGATGTTGAAATCAAGACATAATATATATACCACAGGATGTCCCATGAAAGGTTTGCAACTTATTTCCAATGGGGCCCTATAGATGGGTGGAAAATGTACAAAAATGGTGGCATTAATACGCATAAAAATATCGTTAATTTAAACTTGAGACTATAGTCTTGAGATCAAATAGTAATTAGCATATATTATTAGAGAGCATTAGTTACACAATGTTTACTACTATCTTGTCATCACATTTAAATGTACGTACAAATAATTTATTGATGACTTATTTGAACAACAGTAATATATATTCCGGTTATATATATATATAACATATTCAGGCATAAAAAAAATGCTAGCTACGCCCCTGAAGAATCTTATTCTTCAGTTCACCTTTTTAATAATATTATTAACAATAGATGTAGCAGAAAGATCAGCTTCGAATATTGAACCAAGGTGTTCAACAGATGATTGAGAAACAATAGTGTGATCATTACATTTTACATTAAAATAATGAAGTTTAGATAATTTCCTTTTGGAACCAAACACTAAACATCCAGTTTTTCCAAGGCAGTTTGTTATCCACTAACCATTTAATACAATTTTCAAGTTCTTTACAAAAAACACTACTGATGATACTAGGATCTTTGTGAAAATAAAGGATGACACTTTCATCAGCATAAAGAATAAGTTTACATAAATACAATAATCAAAAATCACTAATATCCTATATCAGTGTTAAGGCATTATGAAATGGAAATGGGTGTGAAAAGTAACAAGAACCCTACACATTTACATCACAAAACATCTGATATCTACAATTACTGGATATAATATACATGTTGAAAGTTAATATAAAGAGGGCAATACAAAAGAATGTACAAAAGTAGTAATAAAGACAAAACAACGAATTTACAATGTTAAGATTTATGCAGTTGTTGGCAATAAGAGAACAATTACCATTCTTTACTTTGAATTTTGCAAGTGTAAATCAGAACACAAGAATTTGTTTCCCAGTCACTTTGAGCTATATAAGTGCCCAATGTTTACACTCAGTGAATTTGTAAAACCAACTTATATGTGCTAACTGTCTGTCCGAAAACTTTTCCTATAACCTTTGCAATATTGAAGATAGCAACTTGATATTTGGCATACATGTGTATCTCATGGAGCTGCACATTTTGAGTATTGAAAGGTCAAAGTCATCCTTAAAGGTGAAATATAGGGCTTCAAAGCGGTGCAATAGGGGGCATTATGTTTCTGACAAACACATCTCTTGTTTTTACATGAAAAACCACAGACATTGTTGGAATTTGCCACATATTAGGCATTGTGTATACATTTTTTAACTCAATTTTCCACACAATGAAACAACTTTTTTAAAAGGCACCAACAAATGTTCCTCCATACCCTTTGCACGCTAAACAAAGAATCAGTTTTTAGCTCCACTGGCCAAATTTGTTCAAATTATGCCCCTGGGTCAAATTTGACCCTGCCCCGGGGGTCACAAAATTGAAAATTGTTTATTTAACGCCTATTTTGTGAAAACTTTCAAAATCTTCTCGTCCATAACCATTGGGCCTAGGGCTATCAAATTTGGTATGTAAAGACATCTAATAGTCCTCTACCAAATTTGTTCAAATTATGCACCTGGGGTCAAATTTGACCCTGCCCCGGGGGTCACAAAATTGAAAATTGCTTCTTTAAGGCTTATTTTGTGAAAACTTTCAAAATCTCCTCGTTGATAACCATTGGGCCTAGGGCTATAAAATATGGTATGTAGAGACATCTAATAGTAGTCTACCAAATTTGTTCAAATTATTCCCCTGGGGTCAAATTTGACACTGCCCCGGGGGACACAAAATTGAACATATGCTTATATATGGCCTTTTTTTGTGAAAACATTAAAAACTTCTTGGCCATAACTGTATGGCATATGGCTACCAAATTTAGTATGAAGTGACATGTAATAGTTCTCTTCTTAATTTGTTAAAATAATGCCCATGGGGTCAAATTTGAAACTGCCCCGGGGGTCACAAAATTGAACATATGCTTATAAAGTGCTTATTTTGTGAAAACTTCAAATATATTCTTGTCCATAGCCATTGGACCTAGGGCTACCAAATTTGGTATGTAATGACATCTTATAGTCCTCTACCAAGTTTGTTCAAATTATGCCCCTTGAGTCAAGTTTGACCCTGCGCCGAGGATCACAACACTGAACATATGCTTATATAAGGCCTATTTTGTGAAAACTTAAAAAACTTCTTGTCCATAACTGTATGGCATAGGGCTACCAAATTTTGGTATGTAGTAACATGTAATAGTTCTCTTATTAGTTTGTGCAAATTATGACCCTGGGGTCAAATTTGAAACTGCCCCGGGAGTCACAAAATTAAATATATGCTTATAAAGGGCTAATTTTTTGTGAAAACTTTCAAACCTTCTTGTCCATAACCATTGGGTCTAGGGCTACCAAATTTGGTATGTAGTGACATCTTATAGTCCTCTACCAAGTTTGTTCAAATTATACCCCTAGGGTCAAATTTGACCCAGCCCTGGGGGTCACAAAATTGAACATACGCTTATATGGAGCCTTTTTTGTGAAAACTTTAAAAACTTCTTGTCCATAAACATTCGGCCTAGGGCTACCAAATTTTGTAAGTAGTGACATCTTATAGTTCTCTACCAAATGTGTTCAAATTTTATCCCTGGGATCAAATTTGACCCTGCCCCGGGGGGTAACAAAATTGAACATATGCTTATATAAGGCCTATTTTGTAAAAACTTCAAATATATTCTTTTCCATCCGGCCTAGGGCTATCAAATTTGGTATGTAGTGAAATCTAATAGTAACACTGTATTATGTGAATTGTGTTTCATCAAAAGTGCATAATATGCAGTTTTATCTGTTGTATTTATCTAGTTTTACAAATTATGATTCAAACATAAACTTGGGTCAAATTGACCCTGTCCGGGGGTCACAAAACTGAACATACGCTTATATGGGGCCTATTTTGTGAAAACTTTTAAAATCTTTTTGTTCATAACCATTGGGCCTTGGGCTACCAAATTTGGTATGTAGTGGCATCTAATAAACCTCTACCAAATTTGTTCAAATAATGCCTCTGGGGTAAACTTTGACCCTGCCCCTGGGGTCACAAAATTGAATAAACGCTTATGAAGCGCCAATTTTGTGAAATCTTTAAAAATCTTACGATGAAACCATTCGTACTACAGCTAACAAATTTGGTATGCAGTAACATCTTATAGTCCTCTACCAAGGTTGTTCAAATTATGACCTTTGGGTCAAATTTGACCCTGACCCGCGGGTCACAAAATTGAACATTATATACGCTTATATCTTGCTTATTTTGTGAAAACTGTTAACATATTCTTATCCTTAACTCTAGGACCAAGGGCTACCACATTTTGTAAGTAGTGAGGTATAGTAGTCCTCTACAAAGTTTGCTCAAATTATGCCCCTGGGGTTAAATTTTACCCAGCCCAGGGGGTCACAAAATTGTTCATGTGCTTAAATAGGGCCTATATTTAAGTATTTGCACATGCTGTGAAATATTTGTTTTAGCCTTTTATAGCAGTGGAGCAATACAGGGCCATCGTGGCCCTCTTGTTTATAAGAATATGTCAAAACGGGCAAAAGTCAGGGACAATACTGTCTAAATGCCCTTTTAACAACTCTGTTGACATGCGGCTGTAGTATATTTTCTCTGTAAATTTACAGCGAAACACATACTGTCATCATCATAAATGTATTGCTTACATGTATATAAATATGTTACGAGGTCTTACCCGGTATTTATACAAATTAACCTGGATATTTATGAAAAACACCATCTCCTTGTAAAGTGTAAAGAGAGAAGGCATTTGTTCACCAGTAACATTATGTTCATGACAGGTAAATAAAAAGCAGAGAAACATGAAAAATTCAGTTCCCAATTCATAGAGTTTTTTAAAAGTTCAACTTTGCTTAAGTAATAATGCATCAATGTTGATTCTAAAGAAAAAGAGTAATCATTTATGCCTTAACTGTTCTGCTGTCCAGAAGCAAGGACGACATACACAACTTGACAAGCTTTACAACATTTATAGTTTTAGTTACTTAACAATCTAAAATAAATGTCCATTCTAAGTTTGCTGTCGTATTCTTCCCTTAAATCATACATGTTTCTTGCATAATTGAATGTTCATGTCCATGGATCACAATGTATATAGAAACAAACATTATTTTGAATTACCTTTCACAGTTATAATTTAGTATTAGGCTAATTTTGGAATACACTAAAGCAAATATTAACATTTGTTTCAAAATGAATCATCCTCAGAAGCCCCCGATGGGATTCAAACCCATACCTCTTTCCTCTGGAGAGGAAAGTATTCTATCTTAAAATACAAGGGCATGTAAGAGGAAAACTAGCAATTTCAAAGGGACGTTTTCACAGATTTGACATGTATTGAAGTTTGTTATTAAATACTTTAAATTGATAAGTAAACATTTGAGCAAAATACCTCAATAAAAAAAATTTAGAAAAAAGAAAGGAAGTCTTCCTTAACTGGGCTCAATCCACTGACCCTTGGAGTAAAAGCTTAAACCAATGGGCCATCAGTGCTCCCATATAGCCAGTGTTTTATTTTATACTTTATATAAGCAAATGTCTTTAAATGTCACAAAATCTAACTATAACATAAGAACTCCCCAAATTATTTTTTTCATTAAAGACTCTATGCTATATTGATAAATGCAAACATTGGATCTAAAAAGCTGCAATAAAAAAAAAGAGAATAAAATTGAATAAAAATATAAAAGTAACGCTCGATTGGTCATTGTTGGGTCGGGTACTACTTACATGTACCCCGGGTACTCTTAAGTATACTTACATGTACCCCGGGTACGGTAAATATACTAAAACGTACCCGGGAAATGTAAAGCTAAATCGTTCTTTGTCGGCTACTTTTTGAAATTTATCATATTCACATGTATGTCAATTTTCTGTAAGATGGCCTCTATATTATGGAAACTCATACTCAAAAAGCATGTTGATGAAGTTTTGTTAAAAGAGAAGTTTTTTAAGATAATCGGTAGCGCGTTTTACGACATCGGAATTTGCACAGGCAGCAGTATCATACCCGAGCTTACCAAACAATTCTTAGACTTAAGTCTAAGAATAAAGAAAATTCTTTAAATTAGAATATTCAAGAACTTCTTTAATTGTGAGTCAAACTCTGCAGTAAACATCTCTATCTATATTATTCTTCATATAAAACATTTTGTTAATGATATAATCACCAGTGGAGGCCTGTATATATTCAAACACTGAACACATTTTTTCTTGGTTCTAAGTCTATCCTTTATTCTTAAGTCTAAGAATCGGTTGGTGAATACGGGACCAGGGGTTCCAGATTGTTAAATGTACACCTATTGTGTATGGTTTTACTTTTCAACAACGAATATTGACAAAAATTCATAGTTTGAAAAAATTACCCTCGTATAGGTATTATATATACACAAGGTATGAAACGCACTATATGCCTATTGCTGAAAGATTGTGGAACAATGGACGTGACCTTTTTCATCGAAAACACACATGTTTCCACGCAGTTGCCGACAAAATGCAACTGGATTCGTTAAAAGACAGTAAATGCAACGAGATTACTCTACTTACCGATCTCCTGCTCGGCTAATAACTTTAATATACAATTAAATTCGACTTTCTCGCTACATGTCTGTGTTTTGCTGTTATATTTTGTCGATTGAATGCTCGGTTCTAAAATGCCATATCATTGGCCAACACAATGAATACAACCAACCAGATGACGCGTTATAAAATTAAAATGGTGTACATGTGTAGATGAAACACCGAGTGACATACAGCGAGAAAGTCAAATGTAATTGAATATTAAAGTTATTAGCCGAGCAGGAGATCGGTTAGTTGTGTAATCTTGAAGGGGGGGGGGGGTAGGGTCCCGGGGGGGCAAATTTATGATACTGCTGCCTGTGGGATTTTGGGCGGGAATATAACTCTGGTACAGTCTCAAATCGACCGGGTACGATTAAGTATATTTACCGTACCCGGGGTATATGTAAGTATACTTAAGAGTACCTGGGGTACATGTAAGTAGTACCCGAGCCGACAATGACCAATCAAGCAAAAGTAACCCTCAAATGGGCTCGAACCATTGACTCCATGGAGTAAAGGTCTACCGTTTGGACCACTTGGCCATCCATGCTCATACAATGAGTGATGTGTTTCATACTTTATCAAGTTTATGTAAGCAATCCTCGTATCTCACAAAATATAACGAAAACAGTTGATTTAATTTTTTAATTTACTTGATGTCAATACTATAAGTACTCCTATCAGTTACACGTATGTCAGTAATGGCATCTTTAAATTTTAACAAGTTTTTTAGTATGTTGTGGGAATTCACAGATCTACATTAAATTATTACTTAAAGAATATTTTCTTGAAAAAGACGAGCTAAAACACACGTTTAAATTTTTCCTCCTGACGAGGGGGCCGCCATCTTGTTTTCTAAAGTAGTTCCAAATCCAATATGACGGCCGCCTACGTACATCAGAGAGACGGTGTGGTGTAGCCCACTGTCCGATGCGTTCAGATCGGCTGTTTTACTAGCACTACCATTCTAGTGGACAAATTTAATGACGTCATCAAAGAAATATAATTATCCAGTTTAAAAACAATCGAGGGTAAGGTAAGCATGTCTCCAAAATTAGTGTTGCCGGATATAAATTTGAGAGACCAGTAGATTGAAGCTTGCATATATTTAAAACAGTTAGTGTTTAATTATGTATTTTAAAAGTGTATTTGAAATGTGATCAGATGTATGATATTTAATGAATATGCAAACGTAAATACCATCGTTCATGCGTGTTTGGAGCGTTTTTTGCTGGTCGTGGTGTTCTGTTCAAACACACAAGTCAAATGAAATACGTTAACTGAAAACAGAACTAGACTAAAATCCATTCAAAGGTTTTATAACTATCAGAGAGACAAAACACTCTAATAACTATCATCCAATTGCTTCCATTAAAAGGTCCAATCAGTGCCCCAGATAAGCTGCGTGTTTGCGTCTTTCACCCTATTAAAATGTTTAAAAACGCAAAGATATACAAAATCATGCGTATTGAAAACGCAACCAATTTGACTTTTACGCAAATTCCTAAAATTCGATGCATACGATACAATAGCTTCAATCTAAAATTCTTTGCTCATTTTCGGTATATCCTTTTTGCAATTATTATCGTAATGCGACGTCGCTTTTATTCAGCAAGCGTCTGGATGAAATAGCAGGAAAACAGTCAAAGCTATTCAAACGCTCTGCGGACTATATTTCATAGTTAATTACAGCATCTGACCAAATTATTTACGACATGCATGCGTTTTCAATCTGATTTAATCCGTCGCTTATTGTGCATGTATTTTTAAAGCGTTTGTACTTTCAGTTTCTATAACGATTCGAAATAAAAATGTCTAAGAGAGGTCGAAAGGCGTCCGCGATTGTTGCGCCAAAATATCAATCGATCGCAAACGTTTTGAACCAAGAAAGCAAGAGCAATTAAGTGACAAATCATTCGTGCTATCGACTTTTAAAGTTTAAAGTTTATATTATGGACAGTTTCACGAATTAAAGATGTTATGAAATATCAGTTTATTAAAGTTAATTATAATAGTTTACAGTTTTAATGAATCAATACATGTGTGCAGCTTCAACAGAAGTAATCTGAATCTGAATTGATACGTTGAAGTGACTAAGATTTGCTTTTATTCAACGGGGAAAGCAGCAATGATTTTAAAGTATGAATTTTTACAACTCATTTCACCCTATTTCAAGACCGAAATCCCCCTATATTTTAATCAATGGGTGAAAACCCTATTTCCCAAATTATTATCTGGGGCACTGTCCAATACAGCTTGATTAGTGTTTTCCAATTAGATGTATCCTAATTGGAAGGGATCCTGAATATTTTCGCACCATCTGTGGTGTTTTAATGAGATAGTTACATCCATATTTAAATAAAATATATTATTAATAATCTCTGCAGCTGTTAAAAAATGATCAGTATCTCAGATATCTTTCTACTTGAGAAGGCGGTTCCTGATGGGCAATTATTCGTTTACGGTAACATGACCGATGATTTCGATTGGCTGAACCGCTGTGGGCATAACTGGTTATGTCATTCGGCTATAAAAAAGAGAGAGTTCTGTTGGTAACAAACACTCTTGGTCAGCAGCTGGAGCGTGCGCGTCCCGACCGAGGCGAGAGTCACCCGCAGAAGATTTTCTCACCTGTACATATTTCCTTATAGCGGGCGGCTCTGCTAATCCAGCTGAGTCCGCCACCCTCGAGCCGGACGTCTTCTACACTGCTGGGATTGCTGACTTCTCCAAGATGCAGCGGTCTTGTCAACCGCTTTTTATCGTCGAGAGTTCACTGGCCCGGACCTGCCACAGGTCCCGCCTGTAGAGGGACGGGAACAGTGGGACAGGGAGATCACCAGTGTGGAGGACATACTGGGCTTTTTCGCTTTCGGCCTGTAGTTGGAGTCCCAAGAACATCGAGGGGGTGGCCTTAGAGAAGGGACCCGGGGCGGCAGTACTCAGTACGCTCAACGCACTGGGGAAACCGCTTCGGGGTTTGAGACGACGGCCGGTGACGACTAGAACGGCCATAAAGGCAGAGCTGTGCGCTTGGAGCGGGAAGAAGATCTTTGAAGTTTGTCAGCACTCCCTTGGCGGAGCTGCGTCCAGACATGAATTGTTTTGAAATTGTCTACCAGTGCATATTAATGTCTCAGTGGCCACCGTGCACTGGTATATTTGGATCAAAATTATATCTTTGGCGAATAGCCGGACAGCCGGGGTGAATTTGACCTACTTTGGCTCAAAATTAATATTTTTTCCCTGAAAGGTCACATCGGCACGTCCAGCAAAAATGGCCCCGTGAAGGGGCGCACATGGACCTGTAAATAAACTCTGGAATACACACACGGTAACAAACACTTTGGTATTTACGATAATACTTGCAGCCTTTTAATCGCACACTGTAAGTTTTCATAATCAAATTAAATGAAAAGTGTATTTTGGCAATTTTGATTCTCAATATGCAATATTGAAGTGATATTTTATAACAGTTTTTCTGAATTATGGGTTTACATTTCACACATTACCGTACATGCCAAGTTCCAAACATTCGTTAAACGAAGCTGCTCTTGTATTCAGAGGGGGTAATCACGTGATAGTCAAGATGGCGATGGCCATACCGAGACAGTTATTTTTCGCCGTTTTATACCCTTTATTACTTTTGTTTATTTTTTAAATGACGCTCACTTTCCAGCCATATTAGTAACAAGGTGATTAGCGTTTATTTTGTATCTAAATTCGCTTTATATCTCGACTTTACTCCCCGCAAATTTTCTTAGTGGAGCCCTAATTAGGTCATCCCGCTAAGAAATTTCGCACCGAGTAAAGTCGAGATATAAAGCGAATATTACTATGAAATAGTAGCCAGTAACTTTCTTCCTAATATGGCTGGAAAGTGAGCGGAATAAAAAAAAATGATACAAGTAATAAAGTAATAAAACGACGAAAAATACCTGCCTCGGCATGGACGTCGCCATCTTGTTTGTCACGTGATTACCCCCTGTGGTATTGATTTCATTTGATAAGCCCAATTTCTTTTGTTGTACGTTATGTTTTGATTTGTGTCATTTAACAGTAATACATAAGCTATTTTTACGATAATATCAATTTACACCAAAATTTTAAAATGTGTAATTTGCGTATTACATATAAGGGGTATCGGGGTTTTTAAATAAAGTTACACCCAAGTATTTGAATGATGTAACGACTTCTAACGTTTCACCATATAGAATAAAGCTGAAACTTGTTTGTCGATTACTTTTTCGAAAATAACAACTGTTGTTTTGCTATTATTGATTTTCAATATACATCTATTACAATTGTTTTCAATGTCATTTTAGATTAGTTGGGCTGATGTGGGCTGAAAGTTGAAAATAGGACTTGACCATCGGCATAAGATAATAACAAGAATTGTATATCGTTGATCGATATGATTCCTTCAATATTAGAATTAATATTTTCAATAGTTTCAATTATGTAATTAACGAACATCATGAATAGGATGCTTGAGCACGGGTCGCCTTGTTTAACACCAGAGTATGAATTGATGTTTTCAGATATTTGATTGTTTAGCCTAACCGCTGATTTCAATGATGTATATATGGCTTTGAGTGCGGAAGCCATTTTAGATCTTAATTGTGCGATAATTAAATTTAACCATCGTAAAGAACGATTTATACTGTCATAACATTGAGCATAATCAATAAAAATGCAAGATAATTGTTACCGGAGTTTAAGATTGAAAGTCAGATACAATTTTATTTTCATCACACCATTTGGTCAGTAGCTTTAGTAACCTTATAATAAATCTTTGATAAAAGAATATTATTTAATGTTATTCCGCAATAATTGTTTGCGTCGCTCAGGTCTCCGCCTTTAAATATTGGTGTGATGTAACCCATTGCCAAGGTATCAGGATATTTTGCGGCATCAAAAATGTTACTGAATATAGTTGTGAGACACTGTTTAATAGAATTATGTGCTATTTTAATTATTTCATCTGAAATATTATCGGGTCCACTAGATTTGCCATTATTTGTTTGAAAACTGCCTGATATATTTCCGACTCTGAAATTGGTGAATCAAGATGTTCATTATCGGTTTGGGTCTATTTCATTTTTGTTCATTTATGTCATTATCTATATTATCACATGGATCGTTCCCGATTAAGACATTAACATCATTGAAGATTTCGTTAATGTGCGCTTGATCTGTATTTATATATAAGGTTTGTAGATTTTTTTTAATGTTTTCCAAAACGTTTTTAGTTGTGTTTTTGCAATGTTACATAACCGTGCGCTTTCATTAATCTTAAGTCTATATTTTGCTTGTCTTTGAATAGCGTTATATTTTGTTCTATTATGCACAAATTGTTGTTTGTTTGAGTTGGACTTATTCTTATTAAAATTATTTTTTTGCGTTTCGGAAGTTCCTTTTTGCAGTTGAGTAAGTATTATCAAACCGTTATGGCGCTTTGTGGAGCGATTTTTTATTGTTATAAATTGTTAATTCTTTTCCAAATATCTTAATGCTATTTTCGTGTAAATATTGTGTTAGAATGTTAGTTTGGTACTTTACATTAATTTCAGTAAAACTAATGATTGATAATTGTATATTTTCATCTATTAATAAATTAAATTCTTGTGATTTGTTACTATCAAATATTATTTTTATTTCTTGTTGTTTTGTTTCTTTTTGTTTTTGGAAGTTAATATTGTTTTCTATTAGCAACTAAAATAAAGCCCAGCATGATCAGAGAATTCGGTCAAATCAAGTGTTTCAAATTCATAAATGACATTCCAATAGTATGTGTCATGATGTAAATAATCGGTTACGCTAAGAGGTGAAAGTGTACCTGCTTTATCTCCAGGCATACGGTCGTTAGCTATGATATGGTTATTTGATTTGCACAAAAGGGATGAATGCTCGGCCTTGACAGTCAGTCGTATGATCTTCGTTCATTCGCTTCGGAATGTGTCCAAAATTTAGTTCATTTGCATTTGTATTAACGTTGACATAATCATCTAAATGTTTATTGTATTCTAATATATCTGATAATAAGCCAGTTCTTGAATTTGAATCTCCTACAATAAGGTGCAATATTGTTCTATGTAATTCTCAATTTATTCGAAAAAATCAAAATCTACATCTCTCAAGACTTTTTGATTCGATGGTGGAATGTACACATTTTAAATAAAATTTAACATTCTTCTCTCTAATTTGTACCATATTTTGCCAAAATCATTGACTTTTACTATTGATATATTATCTTTTACAGAGGTACGAAAAAAAACAACAGAAATAACTCCGGCTTGTCGGCCTTTTTTAACGCAAAAAGTTCATAAACGTGTTTGCTTTAAAAGTTTTGGTTGTTTAAATTTTGCACTCTTTTTTGTTGGTACATGTTTCACTTAATACAATAATATCATATTGATTAATATATTCCAGAAAGTCAATATCATTTAGTTTTTACAAAAGTCCATTTACCTTCCACGAATTTTTTTAAACTTCTAATTTTCCTTATTATTTGGTTCTATATTTAAATACTGGTATTTGTTTTTTAATTTAAAGCGGATATGCACGATTTTTTTTAATTATGAATTTATATAAAATGTGTTAAAAACTTAATATACATATTTATCAATATAAATTAAAATAAAAGTTAAGAAGAACATGTGTCGAAAATGCGAAATAAGCCAGATATTTAATTCTGAAATCTAAAATGTCTCTACAGTCGAATTCGACAGTATGTATATCATGCATGTACGATATGTGAATCTGAATTTAGTTTTACGGATCATTTTAATTTCCTGCAACGATTTCTATTCATACGACACACGAACACTAACCCCGATCCTAATAAATAAGACGAATGCTTCGGTTATTGTAGGAAAATATGTAAGAAATATCTTCGTCACAATCGGCTCGGGGCGCTAATTTGTCTTTGCTGCATTTTATGAAATTCGTCTTCAATGTATATTTTTTCTTGCCTATTGTGTGTTATTGTAACATATTTTTATCAATATATTACAATTTAACACATATCAAAATCGTGCATACCCACTTCAAGCATGTCCAGTCTCCCGATAAGTTACACTTTTTAGCTTTAAAGCTTTTTTTGTTGTTTATGGAATAAATGCATGTTACGTTCTTTATGTTTATGATATAGAGAGTTAATGCACATATTTAGTATGAGTAACATATGGAGATCCAATGATTGGCACATCATTTGCCCATTTGCGTACCATATATGCGTTAATGTCATTTGTTTATTTATTTTAGTTGAAAATGTTATGTATAAAATATAATATATATTTGGTCGTGCTGTGTGAAAAGTTGGTTCAATGCATGTGCATGTGCAAACCGGACAGGCTAATCAGGGACGACACTCTCCGCCTAAACTGGAATTTTGCTAAGAAGAGGCTTTCTGTAAATGACAAGTACCATAAAACCGGAAAGTGTCGTCCCTGATAAGCCTTTGCGGACTGCACAGGCTAATCTGGGACGACACTTTACGCACATGCATTTAACCCCCTTTTCACAGAGCACGGTCCATTTATCATAATATGGGTTGATGACTTTTGATATCAAATCAAACCTTTTCATAAGCAATATCAGACTCGCCTAATATAACATCAAAAAGGCACCGATCATTAAAGTACATTACATGTCTTTTAAGATAAACCTATCAAATCATAGCGAAGGCGATTCATTACGAAAAACTACAGAACTAAAATGTTATCATCAAATATTTTAATATATTACCAATATATGTGAAATTGCAGCAAAGAATTCACAACAAATGGGGAAATTGCCTAAATCGCAAACACATTAATTACGTCCTGTACATTTTAATAAGATATTACGAGGTTAGCAGATAACATAAATTCAATTTTAAAACATTCAACGTGGGAATTAATTGATTTGGCAATAAAATTAGGACAGCGCCCATTAAAATTGAAATATCAATCTACTGTTTGAATTGTTTTAGAATAGTACTATTTTATACAATAAGAATGCATATCCAACCATTGTCCCTCAACCCAATGTAATTTGAAACCAGGATAGTAATAATTATACGCCATATATGTGATTTTTGCCTCAAAAAACGTTTAATTAACCTGACCTAACAGTATGTCAAAGTTACTACGCATTACGCCTAATTGACATAACACAATTTATCATATGACAAAACACAATTCAAATTTGGCTCAATTACAACTGGACAATACGTAAAGCAAACTTGACACATAAAAATGCCTGCTTTTATAAACTTAATGCTAACTGACCAAACATATAGAGTTCTTTCAAATAGAAGCAGTTTTGCCGTTCCATAGTGGGCAGTCTCGTACATGGATCGGAGTCACAGGCTAATGGGAAGGCACTGACGTAACCTCTACGCATAGAATAGCATTCCCAGAAAAGCTCGTGGCTATGAAAGTTGGTCTTAGCGATTCACTGCTAAACTTTAAAAAAATACATGTAATGGCACTATGAGCTCGTTATTTCACGTCATATTCTTGTAGTTGAGATTTGAGATTGTGAGAGAGCCTACCTATATTTCCAACTCAGCTGAGAGGAAACTCAAGATACTGAGTCCTGCACATATTCTTCCTGAAACTCAGGTTTAAGTCAGACTCAATACTAACTCAATCATCTTTGACCATCAAATTTAGCATGATGGTCATACTGATCTCAAAGATTGAGAAAAACTTAAAATTGAGAAAAAAAATCACCTAAGTACGTTCGCTATTACCCAGGTCTTTCCAATGTATGGCTTGTTTATTTTTAACTTCATTATTATTGTAACAACAACTACACGTGAAACTTTTCATATTAACAATAACATTATCAATAAAACATTGGCGTGATTGGAGATGATAACGTCGAATAGTCGAATTGACGACTCTACGTTTTTACTTATAAATAAAATTAAAATAAAATCAAATATATAAGCCGTAAATTTTATACATCAATTCATCTGTATATAAATTCCACGAGTTAATAGTTGCATGTGATAAATCAATAATTTATAATGTGTGTTAATTGATTAAATAAGCGTTTGTTAAAAGAAATACAATTCTTAATAATACTGTTCAATAAACTTCAGTACGGCCTTGATAGAAACTACGTGTTCTCAACTTCAAATTCATTCATCTGTATTTGTAATTTTACCTCACCTGAGCACAATGTGCTCATGGTGAGCTTTTGTGATCGCCTTTTGTCCGTCGTCCGTCGTGCGTCGTCCGTCGTGCGGCGTCAACATTTGCATTGTTAACACTCTAGAGGCCACGTTTATTGTCCAATCTTCTTGAAATTTGGTCAGAAGATTGGTCTCAATAATATCTTGGATGGGTTCGTCAATGGTTACGTTTACTTGAAAAAATGGCTGCCAAGGGGCGGGGCTTTTTTCCTTATATCGCTATATATGGCTATAGTAGAATCTTGTTAACACTCTATAGGCCACATTTATTGTCCGATCTTCATGAAACATAGTCAGACGATTCAACCCAATAATATCTTGGACAAGTTCAAAAATGATGCTAGTTGGTTGAAAAACATGGCCGCCAGGTTGCGGGGCATTTTACCTTATATGGCTATAGTAAAACCTTGTTAACACTCTAGAGGCCACATTTATTTTCCGATCTTCTTGAAACTTGGTCAGAAGATTTATCCCAATGATATCTTGGATGATTTTGAAAATGGTTTCGGTTGCTTTAAAAACATGGCCACCAGGGGGCGGGGCATTGTTCCTAATATGGCTATATATGGCTTTTGTAAAACCTTGTTAACACTCTAGAGGCCACATTTATTGTCCAATCTTCATGAAATTTGGTCAGAAGATTGGCCTCAATGAAATATTGGTTGAGTTCGAAAATGGTAAACGTGGCATTTTTCCTTGTATGGCTATATTAAAATCTTGTTAACACACTAGAGGCCACATTTATTGTCCGATCTTATTGAAACTTGGTCGGAAGATTAACCCCAATAATATCTTGGACAAGTTCAAAAATGATGCCGGTTGGTTGAAAAACATGGCCGCAATGGGGCGGAGCATTTTTCCTTATATGGTTATAGTAAAACCTTGTTAACACTCTAGAGGACACATTTATTTTCCGATCTTCATGAAACTTGGTCAGAAGATTTGTCCCAATGTTATCTTGTATAGGTTCAAAAATGGTTTCGGTTGCTTGAAAAACTTGGCCACCAGGGGGCGGGGCATTTTTCCTTATATGGCTATATATGGCTTCAGTAAAACCTTGTTAACACTCTAGAGGCCACATTTATTGTCCAATCTTCATGAAATTTGTTCAGAAGATTGGTCTCAATGATTTCTTGGATGGGTTTGAAAATGGTTACGTTTTCTTAAAAAACATGGCTGCCAAGGGGCGGGGCATTTTTCCTTATATCGCTATATATGGCTATAGTGAAATCTTGTTAACACTATAACGGCCACAATTATTTCCGATCTTCGTGAAACTTGGTCAGAAGATTCATCCCAATAATATCTTGGATAAGTTCAAAAATGATGCCGGTTGGTTGAAAAACATGGTCGCCAGGGGGCGGGGCATTTTTCCTTATATGGCTATAGTAAAACCTTCTTAACACTCTAGAGGCCACATTTATTGTCCGATCTTCATGAAACTTGGTCAGAAGATTTGTCCCAATGATATCTTGGATAAGATCAAAAATGGTTTCGGTTGTTTTAAACATGGCCACCAGGGGGCGGTTTATTTTCCTAATATGGCTATATATTGCTTTAGTTAAACCTTATTAACACTCTAGAGGCCACAATTATTGTCCGATCATCATGAAACTTGGTCACAAGATTTGTACCAATGATATCTTGGATGAGTTCGAAAATGGTTTCGGTTGGTGGAAAAACATGGCCGCAAAGGGCGCGTAGCATTTTTTCTTATATTACTATAGTAAAACCTTGTTAACACTCTAGAAGCCATATTTATTGTCCAATCATAATGAAACTCTGTCAGAAGATTTGTCCCAATGATATCTTGGACAAGTTTGGTTCCAGTTGCTTTAAAAACATGGTCACCAGGGGGCGGGGCATTTTTCCTTATATGGCTTCATGAAACGTCATGAAACTTTGTCAGAATATTTGTTTAAATGATATCTTGGATGTGTATGAAAATGGTTTTGGTTTGTTCAAGAACGTGGCTGCCAGGGTGTTCACTAGTCATGAAAGTTGGTAAGAACATTTTGTTCTAATGACATATTGGGCTGCACAGAACAGGTCAGTTCCTTTGAATCTCAGGTGAGCGACTTTGGGCCTTTCAGACCCTGTTGTTCAATGACTAGTTTTTGTTATATAATGTAATGTTGTTATGCCTAGTTACGTGACAGAAAATAATGTGTGAATTTAAGCATGAAGACGATGTGCATTTGTCTGTCTGTCTGTCTGTCTGTCTGTCTGTCTGTCTGTCTGTCTGTCTGTCTGTCTGTCTGTCTGTCCTTTTTGTTTCTGCGTGTCTATTTGTTTAGAGGAAGGTAATCAAATTTGGATTTTTATGCAACGATTATGGAAGGAGCCATAGCGTTTGGCAATAGTTCTTAAAAATTCCGTAAAAATAAACCGAAAACTGCACTTGCTCAAGTCATAATAACAATTCAGATAAAAAAGTATCATTTTAACTTTAAATTTTATTCATTTACCTAAGTTAATAAAATGTCCTGAAAATAATCCTGTGCAGTGTGAAATCACTTCCCTTTACTGACCCCAAATACGGACCTCGTACATACGCATGCGCACATGAACAACTGTTTTGTTTATATTCACTTGCAGAAAACGAACCCAGAATATCTGTAAATTTGTCATGACATATTTCTTATTATTAACGAAGAAATCCAAGAAAAAAACATATTTTTCGTCCGAAAACTACTCTCTAACCAGTATAGATACGTCGCACTTGAAATTATTTTTCTACGCATCCATACTCCTGAACGTAGTTTTTTCGACAGAAAAAAATCTGATATAAAAATAATATTTCTTTACTTAACATCGATATGCCTCTATGACTTGCGAAACTTTCGCTTTCTATATCCCGTTTAAGTGGATGACAATCGCTGTGTGTGCAAATCGGTCTGTAAAGGTCGTGAACATGATGAGGGCGCAAAGACGTGAAACGATCCATATAGATCTTGCTGCAAAGGTTATGGTGGTCGTCCATAATGGCAAGTATTCATCATATCTTTATTTCCACATAGAATTACTGCTCCTTTCACAACATACGGTGTTTTTTTTATAACACAAATTATATGGTACAGCTTCCATACGGAATCGTCTTGTTCCTTCACCACGAACGACGTAAGTTATCGCTCAAATTAAACCTATAGCTTCAATGCAGAGATGTCGATTCGTTGTAATCGTTAATCTCATAACTGCTCACATTGAGGTCAGATTTCAATAGACAACCGTTTGTTAGGTCAACCTCCCCGTACAGATTTGACTGTTTCGGAGCATAGATCTAATCTCATCAAACACACTTTATGTGATTAAGTCATTGAAGAACAGCTCGTAAAGAGAGTTAAGGTGCACAGTTTCGGTGTATAGGGATTGACCTTTTGCGCCCTTGTTTCTATAATATCAAACTGCCACTTGCATAATTGTACATAGTTTGGTTATTTTTAAAAATACTGAGTCGCTTATTGCGCCTTACTATGCTATAAAACGATAACATAATCATTGTTCTAACGGTGCATGCAGAGTATTTTGATTCTAGTTTCTTTGTCATTTTGTTTTGGAATACCACAAATACGGCGATACAATTTTTTTATTTTACTAAAAGACAGGACATAAGGTGATTACAAAAGCTCACATTGAGCCCTTCGTGTCCAAGAGAGCTAATAAAATAAATATTTGTACACCGTATACATGTACTAAAGTCATTATATTCTATTTCAGATTCTCCGAAGAGGACTGCAACGAAATGTCATGAAACGACCGTCGTTTTATTATAACGATGCAATGTTGAAATGAACAGAAAAGAAAGCATCATATCATGGTGTTTGTCAATTTCTTCAACACGTACACGTTCATTCAAATGTTTAAGAATTTAACTTGCCTCGAGTACCTTACATGATAAAGTACAAACCGGCTACACGCGTATCTGTGTGCATAAATAAAGTAAATTAAACCCATTGAAAGTATATGAACCGCGCTCTGTGAAAATGGGGTTTAATACATGTGCGTAAAGTGTCGTCCCAGACTAGCCTGTGCACTTTCGACGACACTTTCCGCCTAAATTGTATTTTTGCTAAGAAGAGACTTTCTTTACACAGAACATATCATAAAAGCGGAAAGTGTCGTCCATGATTAGCCTGTGTGGACTGAACAGGCTAATCTGGGGCGACACTTTGCGCACATGAATTTAACACCCCTTTCCCAGAGCGAGGCTCATATATAGAGTATATACATATCATGTGTGACGCCGTTGGGATTTTGGGTTAAGAGCTTATTCATGAAATCATGCTTGTATTTCGCACCAAAACAACTTCAGTTAGTATCGTTCAATATTAGCGCTGTGATACCTGCAGAAAAACTGAAATCAACCTTTCGACGTGGTCCTCTGTTAAAGTCTTCGTTTAACTATGCATAGTGTAACAATAAGTGAGTTTATGAACATAAATATTAATCTACAGACACAAATTCAATAAATTCAACAATATTGACAATCCACAATACGTCTTTTCTTCACAAATCTTTAATGCTGCAAAAAAATTGTTTATTTTGCAATAAGCATATGAACATTATCAAACGACTAAAAAATCTTAGCCCTTTTTTGAAAACCGCGTGAGTCAGATATCTTCTTATTTTTCAGGAGACATGGACATTGATATGAAGGAAAATTAAAACTTCACGTTTTGCCAGAAGTTTACCGTTGATCATAGTATACGCGATTTATAATTCGCATTGTTCTAGTCTTAAAAACCCGTTAACTAAACAATACGCAGTTTTGCGGCTACATTTTCACCAATGGTTTTCCAGGAATTTAGCACAGACCATAGCTATGCCTTATAATTGGATACAATATCTAGTATTTTCGCAGAAAATGTATCAGGAAGCCGCCGTTAAAATATAATAAGCCCAAATCGCGCGAAAATTCAATCACGCTGTTTTCCTAGAACAGCGACAAATGCGACTTTTTAACAAATACAAAATATACAGCACACTGGGAATGGATAGCGATTTCATGTGACCCTTTGTAGAAATGACGTAGAGGTTTGGTAAAAATTTAATAAGTTTACTAAAGCAATAAATAATCAGGGACGACACTTTCCGCTTTTATGATATTTTATGATATTTTCGCTTCAATAGTCTTTTTTTAGCAAAAGTCAAGATAAGGCGGAAAGTGTCGTCCCTGATTAGCCTGTGCAAACTGCGCACATGCATTGAGACCCCTTTTCACAGAGCACGGCCCATATGTTAAAGTTTTAGCACATTTATCAATCAGCGATCCCGTACTACGCATATAGTCCGTTCTTTGTCAATGTCAAAGCATGCATATTAAATTTGATGACGTATCTCGTGTATCAGGTTCAATATATACACCATGACATTTATAAAAGGTAATCCTATGCGCCATGCCCGTTTGCATATTTGCTATTTTAAATCATGATTTTGTGTTTGCAAATAAATGAGATTGGTAATTACGGGAGCTACTGCGTTTCTTCACACCACACGTCGCTAAATAAAGAAATGCACCATAACGCACCGCCCGAAACTTAATTCGCAAACAAGAGGGCCTGAAAGGCCCAAAGTCGCTCACCTGAGATAAAAACAAATGACCTGTTCTTTGCAGCCCAAGATATCAAGTGTTCTAACCAAGTTTCATGAAGAATGAACAACAAATGGCCCCTGGCGGCCATGTTTTTTAACAGACCTGAACCATTTTTGAACCCTTCCAAGATATGTCCAAATTACATGAAGATTGGACAAAAAATGTGTCTTCTAGACTGTTCACATGTTTTCACTATATACATATAAACAAAACTGCCCCACCCCCTGGCGGCCATGTTTTTCCACTGATCACGACCATTTTCAAACTCGTCCGAAACATCCACATAACTAATGTTTTGACAAAATTTCATGATTATTAGGCAAAACATGTGACTTCTAGAGTGTTCACAAGCTTTTTTACTATATAAATATAAGGAAAAAGACTCCCCCTTCCCTGGTGGCAATGTTTTTTTTACCGATCCAAACCATTTTCGAACTCAACTGTCGTATCCAGTAGTGCGTTCAGTTACAGCGTACGTTGGCCAATGATCGTTCGTTTCCGATTCGGTCTTATTGAACGATAAGTTCGGCGCGAACGCTTCAAGATGGCGGCTCCCAGAAAATTGATTGCGATTTTGATGGAGGAAATCGCGAATTACAATATTGTATCAGAGGAAAGGTCGTCGGAAGACTAAATACTGATAATTTCAAAATACAAAACTATAAATACCCGTATTCTTTTTTAAATTAAGACTTAAATAAAAGATATTTCAAAAATAATAAAACCTATAATAGTTTTATTATAATTATAAGTGGTGTGGATGCGATAGTGTTATTTTTCATTAGCGATCGAAATTTAGTGTAAGAGGTGCATTGAATCAGTTATAAAATAAAGCCCTAAAATAGCGCAATACATTACAATCTTAAAATGAAATTGTAACTTTCTTTTACATTGAATGAATTTTTGTTTCGTTTTCATTTAATGAAAATATTAATAAATTTTAGCATTTAAATGGAAACAAACACATGCATATTTTGCGAATTGAACTGTCTTTGAATGTACATGTATATTGAAAACTCTTTTGTAGTGTTATGAGCGATAAAATTCTGGCATTTTGTTATACCATAAATCTATACATTTATTTTACCCAAGTATTTTATATCCATATTATGATCAAACGCGATTGCTTGTTTTCACGATGATGTTTCGAACATTGCAGTAACGCACGATATTTAAAGATCAACGGATCCGATTTAAAAATCCTGAAATACACCTATATTATGGGAGATTATAAAGTTTAAATGTATTTCCATATCATAATTCGATTAAAACCATCGTATTCAGCGAGTATACAGCCGATAACTATGCCGATTTTTCGCACTTCGTGATCGAGTCGACATTTTTGTTTAAACCGGAAGTGACGTATGAGTTAACCACTTGCTACGAGTTCATAACAAAGGAAACGGTATCAGCTTTTGTCTTGTTAAAGTTCGTCATATAACGTGTTTTTATTTTTCGCAGTACACACACACAGGACATCGCATCTTGACTGTTTAAGTATTTAATTATAATTTAATCAGACAAATATAAATGACACATTGAAAAGATATAATAATTCCCTGAAACTGATCGACGTACGAATGCCAGTCCAAATTTCCTAACCGTTCAAGTTCAACACTTCAACAACGTACTAGTTGAAATAAATAATGTTGATTTGAAATGAATAATTCTTACGTAAATGGTCGCGTCATTTAATACTAAATGACCGAGAATAGATGTTTTATTTCTTTTGCTTGTATCCTGGCATGGCCATTTTGTTGAAACCCGATGTGTTCCCTGCACACGATTTTTTATTTATGGTAAATTGATCTCATTTATGTCCACATTCACTTCAAAGTTTTATTTGCAGGTACCCGTTAAATACGTTAATTGTGTAGCAGTAAATTTCCACAATATTTTTAATGTATTGTTATTATTAAACACGTTTTTGTTATGTTTAAACAGAGACGTAGGTCTCTGGTTTAAACTGGCTAATATATATACCAGAGACGTAGATAACAGAGACTGGAAGGTCACCCATTTTATATAATAAAGCGTGTTATCTACGTCTCTGTATATACTTAATAGTTCCTGTTCATCCATTTCGGACAAATGTACGTCTATTTTTTAAAATATGTTCAAATATTTTATTAAAGCAACTGTTAAGTTTTTGGCTTAACATCCCAAGAGATGACATGGAGGTATCATAAATCGTGTTTAATGACCAGACACCTGCGGTTTATGACCCCATACAGAGACAAACAAGTATAGGTCCCTGGGTTTATGACACCATGTTTTCTTAGTAATTGTCTGAACAGTATCCGATCATATCGAGATAATCGGTTTGTGATGAACAAAGGGGCAATTAAACACTGGGTGGTTAAAAATGCTGAAATAAAGAGTGTCAATATTGGTGTGAACAATTAAATAAAACATTTACATGTATCAAGAGGATTTAGTTAATCTGTAACAAGGTAAGTTTTTACGGACATATAGGTTCAAATCAGTTTCTTTATGTTGATTACATAAAAATAATCAATTTGTTGTTTGTTTTCGTCCGTTCATTGGATTCTATTTAATCTGAAAGAATTTCAATTTCTGAGTATTTTTTTGTTCTCAAAAAGGGTCGCGAAAATGATTGAAACCTTATCACGATGCGGTTCATCAAACGCAAACAATAGCAGAATGGCCGCAGTGTTGACGGCCGAAACTGGAACATGCGCAAACTTGACGTCATTATCGAAATCCCCCAAACCTCCTATACACTTTGTTTATAATTCAATTCATTCTATGTACTACAAAAAAATACAAAAAATATCGAAGTTACACTGAACAACAACGACAACTTATATGTCCGCCATCTTGGTTTCGCTAGCGAACTACCTCCCGAGAGGGTTCGCTTCGGTTCGCGAACGTTCGCTGCGAACCGAGCGTTCAATAGCGAACGTTCGCGACCGTTCGCGAACTATAGCGAACGTTCGCTGTAACTGAACGCACTACTGGTGTGGTAGTGCGGTCTCGTTCGCTTACGCTAGTGAACCGGTCACGGGACGGTTAGGAGTAATGTAACTTTGTGAGCACTTTCGTAATGCGGAAATATTTATTCAATGAACGCTTATTTCCGGTCAAGATGACACCACTGACTGGTTGTAATTCAATTAACTAAAGTCAGATACGTCTGAATACACTCAAAGAATTAATCTATAAGTGAAAACCAAAGCAGCTTTAACGAAAATAACTAACTTTTATTCTAAGAACTAGGAAAATGAAGAACAATGACAGAGAATTAAGAACAGGTAAAAGCCAAGTCTAAAGTATCGTTACAAAAATGAACAAAATACAGCAAATACCTTAATGAATGTAAAAAGCAGTTCACAATCTGTCAAAAAAGTTATTTAAATAAAATAGAGTCTTTCAAATTTAGAAAATACCAAATAAAAATAATCTAAATAATAAGAGTAATTAGGAAAATAATGCCAAAATGTCTTGATGCTGGTGTTACAATAATTTAGAGTTTAATTATTTCAAAATTCCAACCTTTTTCAAGAGTTGTTACCTTTTCAAGAAAGCATCAAGAAGTGATTAAATCAGCCAAAACAGCTTATTTTATACAGTTCTGACAGCACTGGCAGAACAGTCTATTTTCTGTCAGAACAGTCCATTTACACTTCCATTAAAATATGCAAGCTATATAAAAAAAACCACCAATAATCAATGATTAATATCTAAGCTCTGGGGAACTCTGCAGGGGTTTTCTCAAAGATGGCTTATCAGTAATAGTTCCCTTTATAGATTAATTTGCTACAAACTGATAACAAATGTGACAAAACAATAAGTACAGATTTACACAAGAAATTACAACTTAGCCAAAAATGCAATTATACTAGAAAAATATGCATTTTGAAGTATATAACCTTTAAGTTTAAGTGTAAAAATAGATTAGGGAAACTGAATCAGCAGGTTAAACAAGGGAGATAAATACTGCAAAATTATGTACATGTTGTCTTTCTTTCAGCTATCTCTTAGTTGATAGGCTTATAATTAGTGCTAATGACTAAAACAGTTATGTTTATTTTGAAAATTTTGTGTTATGAAAAATTACATTTTAATACAGTTAATGTTACATAACAATGACATAATAAAACCAAATTTTACTACACAGAAAACAAATGTTCTGACCAAATTTCATCAAGATTGGGCAAAAAATGTGTCATGATGATTGGGCAAACATTGTGACTTCTAGAGTGTTCACAAGGTTTCTCTATAGCCATATAAGGAATATTGCCCCGCCCCCTTGCGGCCATGTTTTTTAATGGACAGAAGCAATTTTTAAACTCAACCAACATATCATAAAGACAAACATTTTGACAAAGTTACATGAAGATTGGGCAGCAAATGTGACTTCTACAGTGTTCACAAGGTTTTTCTTCTTTCGACCTAGTGACCTAGTTTGTAACCCAGCATGACCCAGTTTCGAACACAGTCGAGGTAGCAATGGGACAAATGTTCTGACCAAGTTTCATGAAGATCGGACAATAAATGTGGCCTCTAGAGTGTTCACAAGGCAAAATGTTGACGACGCACGACGCACGACGGACAAAAGGCGATCACAAAAGCTTACCATGAGCACGTTATGCTCAGGTGAGCTAAAAAGCGGAAAGTGTCGTCGCTGATTAGCTTGTTTGGACTGCACAGGATAATATGGGACGACACTTTACGCACATGCGTGACCCCCAGGTTTCCCAGAAGGCGGCTCAAATTTGCAGTGACAACAGACAATCCAAGTTCTCTCAGGCTTATTGAAGATCTAGGTGACCGCCTTGCAGTGACAACAGACAATCCAAGTTCTCTCAGGCTTATTGAAGATCTAGGTGTCCGCCTTGCAGTGACAACAGACAATCCAAGTTCTCTCAGGCTTGTTGAAAATCTACGTGTCCGCCTTGCAGTGACAAAAGACAATCCAAGTTCTCTCAGGCTTATTGAAGATCTAGGTGTCCGCCTTGCAGTGACAACAGACAATCCAAGTCCTCTCAGGCTTATTGAAGATCTAGGTGTCCGCCTTGCAGTGACAACAGACAGTCCAAGTTCTCTCAGGCTTATTGAAAATCTAGGTGTCCGCCTTGCAGTGACAACAGACAATCCAAGTTCTCTCAAGCTTATTGAAGGTCTAGGTGTCCGCTTTGCAGTGACAACAGACAATCCAAGTTTTCTCAGGCTTATTGAAGATCTAGGTGTCCGCCTTGCAGTGACAACAGACAATCCAAGTTCTCTCAGGCTTATTGAAGATCTAGGTGTCCGCCTAGCAGTAACAACAGACAGTCCAAGTTCTCTCATGCTTATTGAAGATCTAGATGTCCGCCTTGCAGTGACAACAGACAGTCCAAGTTCTCTCAGGCTTATTGAAGATCTAGGTGTCCGCCTTGCAGTGACAACAGACAATCCAAGTTCTCTCAGGCTTATTGAAGATCTAGGTGTCCGCCTTGCAGTGACAACAGACAATCCAAGTTCTCTCAGGCTTATTGAAGATCAAGTTGCCCGCCTTTCAGTGACAACAGACAATCCAAGTTCTCTCAGGCTTATTGATGATCTAGGTGTCCGCCTTGCAGTGACAACAGACAATCCAAGTTCTCTCAGGCTTATTGAAGATCTAGGTGTCCGCCTTGAAGTGACAACAGACAGTGCAAGTTCTCTCAGGCTTTTTGAAGATCTAGGTGTCCGCCTTGCAGTGACAACAGACAGTCCAGTTATCTCAGGCTTATTGAAGATCTAGGTGTCCGCCTTGCAGTGACAACAGAAAGTCAAAGTTCTCTCAGGCTTTTTGAAGATCTAGGTGTCCGCCTTGCGATCAGTGACAACAGACAGTCCAAGTTCTCTCAGGCTTATTGAAGATCTAGGTGTCCGCCTTGAAGTGACAACAGACAGTCCAAGTTCTCTCAGGCTTATTGAAGATCTAGGTGTCCGCCTTGCAGTGACAACAGACAATCCAAGTTCTCTCAGGCTTATTGAAGATCTAGGTGTCCGCCTTGCAGTGACAACAGACAATCCAAGTTCTCTCAGGCTTATTGAAGATCTAGGTGTCCGCCTTGCAGTGACAACAGACAGTCCAAGTTCTCTCAGGCTTATTGAAGATCTAGGTGTCCGCCTTGCAGTGACAACAGACAGTCCAAGTTCTCTCTGGCTTATTGACGATCTAGGTGTCCGCTTTGCAGTGACAACAGACAGTCCAAGTTCTCTCAGGCTTATTGAAGATCTAGGTGTCCGCCTTGCGATCAGTGACAACAGACAGTCCAAGTTCTCTCAGGCTTATTGAAGATCTAGGTGTCCGCCTTGCAGTGACAACAGACAGTCCAAGTTCTCTCAGGCTTATTGAAGATCTAGGTGTCCGCCTTGCGATCAGTGACAACAGACAGTCCAAGTTCTCTCAGGCTTATTGAAGATCAAGTTGTCCGCCTTGCAGTGACAACAGACAGTCCAAGTTCTCTCAGGCTTTTTGAAGATCTAGGTGTCCGCCTTGCAGTGACAACAGACTGTCCAAGTTCTCTCAGGCTCATTGAAGATCTAGGTGTCCGCCTTGCAGTGACAACAGACAGTCCAAGTTCTCTCAGGCTTATTGAAGATCTAGGTGTCCGCCTTGCGATCAGTGACAACAGACAGTCCAAGTTCTCTCAGGCTTATTGAAGATCTAGGTGTCCGCCTTGCAGTGACAACAGACAGTCCAAGTTCTCTCAGGCTTATTGAAGATCTAGGTGTCCGCCTTGCAGTGACAACAGACAGTCCAAGTTCTCTCAGGCTTATTGAAGATCTAGGTGTTCGCCTTGCGATCATTGACAACAGACAGTCTAAGTTCTCTCAGGCTTTTTGAAGATCTAGGTGTCCGTCTTGCAGTGACAACATACAGTCCAAGTTCTCTCAGGCTTATTGAAGATCTAGGTGTCCGCCTTGCGATCAGTGACAACAGACAGTCCAAGTTCTCTCAGGCTTATTGAAGATCTAGGTGTCCGCCTTGCAGTGACAACAGACAGTCCAAGTTTTCTAAAGCTTATTGAAGATCTAGGTGTTCGCCTTGCGATCAGTGACAGCAGACAGTCCAAGTTCTCTCAGGCTTATTGAAGATCTAGGTGTCCGTCTTGCAGTGACAACATACAGTCCAAGTTCTCTCAGGCTTATTGAAGATCTAGGTGTCCTCCTTGCGATCAGTGACAACAGACAGTCCAAGTTTTCCCAGGCTTATTGAAGATCTAGGTGTCCGCCTTGCAGTGACAACAGACAGTCCAAGTTCTCTCAGGCTTTTGAAGATTTAGGTGTCCGCCTTGCGACCAGTGACAACAGACAGTCCAAGTTCTCTCAGGCTTATTGCAGATCTAGGTGTCAGGAAAATGCGAGTTCGATTTCTAGTGAACTAGTAAGAGACCACTTCGTCACATCTATATTGTTGTTTCGGTGTTAGATTTCACAAGCAAATCGAAATACATGTATTAACGTGTTGTAGTAATTGAATAAATCAGTAATGAAGCCTACTATGCAATTGAAACTTTGACTGTGAGGGTGTTTGAAATATAAATGTTCATTTAATCTGTGATTTACAGAAATAAAATATAGTGTCTCCAGTTGGAATTATGAAGAAGTTAACACCAAGATATTACGTTGTCAATAGAACTAAATTACAAGATGGTTAGCAAAATAAATTATCGGCAGAAGATCATGAAAGATATTACATGACGGAGGAGTCTCACTATTATATTATCATAAGGTAGTTTAGAACGTTAACTCTAAAGAGACTTTTAAATGAAGGTTTTCACTAAAATGCTGTCGCTATGTCAATGGTTATTATCTAAAGTCAAATGAAAAGTAGCCTTCGCATGGGGTTGGTTAGGAGTATAAATCAAGGGCGACCACTGTGTAGTCTCTAATAGTGTGTATTTCAGATTTGCGTACCTTTGTCACTTCAGTTTTGATGCTCTCGGCCTGTTGAATGTCGTCGTTCAGTTTCGTCACTGCCCTGTTAGAGTTAATAGCGGAGCATAAATGTCACATATGTATTATTTTCAATTAAAGCAAAACCACCTTTATGGTGATACCATAAAGCACAAATTTTATTGTTAATCATACTGACATTATTCGAGCATATAAATGTGTTTACAATTTACACATATAGTAAAGGGTAAACAATTGAGTCATGCAAATAGCTTGATACAAAAATAAAGTTAAACTGCCCGTTAAAGTTGTGAGCAAGAAGAACCGGTAACGTATTTGTGATTAACACATAGCTAACAAAGTTAAAATTGTCATAAACAAGAATGTGTAAATGATGTTGTTGTTTTTTTCATTAAATAACTTTGTTTGCAGGTTACTTGTGCGAGCTGACGTCAAAATATTGCCATGGTGTTGTGACAGTGGCACATAAAGGCCTTTGCATTGGCAACTTGGTCGTTGGTTAGACGGACAAGTATCGTTAAACTCAGTCATGTTTTAGAGTATGCAACTAACGGAGTTCTAGACATTGCAAGATGTATTACCAATATTGTCGACATTAGATATAAATATGACAATTATATGTGTTGAACGATTTTGTATACGGGTATGTCTGGATGTTTAAAGTAGTATGCGAAACAAGAAATGCTTAATTTACACACGAAGGAGGGGCGAAATAATATTGTATCACGCTGTCCTTTATGTATGGTTAGCGATCAATACCCCGGTAGTCTTGCACTTTGAATCCTTAAAAATCATTAGACAAAGCATGCAAATAAGCATCAACAAAAAAAGAATTAAACTTAGGTCACCGCTTTGGAATATTCAAAGCAAGGAATGATGGGTTTACAAAAAAATATGGAGATTTACAAACGCCTGCCTTTTATTAGAAGATTTTACTTACGTATTCACGAAATGTACTGTCGACATTTTTATCCACATGCGTGTGTGTGTGTGTGTGTGTGTGTGTGTGTGTGTGTGTGTGTGTGTGTGTGTGTGTGTGTGTGTGTGTGTGTGTGTGTGCGTGCGTGCGTGCGTGCGTGCGTGATTGCGTGCGTGCGTGCGTGCGTTCGTGTGTGTGTATGTGTGTGTGATAAGAACATTGTTAACAAAAGTGTCAAAACCTAAACAAATACTCTGTAAAAGATTGCGATTTGTATTTAATCTTTATCATTCGTAATATCGGTTTCCTTAGAGTTGTGAATCAACCATTCATTAAGTATATGAGCCTAAATTTGCATCCTCATAGCACTTCAGGTACTAATGTGACATTATATATAACTAGACACAATATTTGATATGATGAATGAATCAGGCAAATAAAGTAGAAATAAGCTGTTTTTATTCCCCAAAACAACATTCACACGTTGTGCTCCAAGCATAAACCATTGTGAAATTCTAAGCATATTTAAAACAAAAGTGGCGAAAACATTAGACAATCAATTGAGCAATCAATAAGTAAAGGGTCAGCGTAACCGTCTTCTTTCTAATTCAGGATAATAAAAACAGGATGAAAAAGTACAAATTCTAACATTGCTTAAATTTGAGAACCTTACTGAACTAAGATTTGAATTGTCATGATATGTAATGACACCTTTGAGCAAAGCATTTCCTTTATACTAATGCATACACGTAGGATGGTCTATAAATAAAATATGTGCTGTTCAAACAAAGTTCTAGAAGCTCACAAACTGAGTCCACACTTACTTCAGTCCTGTTTGATAGTTTTTTGTCCTTTTCTTTAATCACTTTTAAAGCTTTATCTACAGGCATACTTGTGAACAATGCTGACACATCATAAGATACTAATAAAGTTCCCGGTGGTACTTCCAGTCCCTTAATCTTCTGAACAAAGTCAACACTGTTGACGATGTGGTGCTCCGTATTACCCGCTAAAGGGCTAATAATGTTGGCTAAATACTTGGCGGTGGGGTACATCACGCTGCCAATACTCGACACTATTTGGCGAAGGGGGGCATCCTTCTTGTGGATCTTGGGTAGACCGTAAAGTTTGGGTACATTTTCTGAAGTTGGATAAAAAAAATGTATAAATGTTCGGGGATGTTGTCCTTCTTTTTAATGTCTTTAAGTTCCGAAATAAGTTTGTTTTTGACAGATTTGGTGGGGGTCATTCTTCATGTGTCCGACACTAGTTTTCCCATTTTGTCCTCATATTCGACCTTGTTCAATGCAACTGTTGTTCTCCCTTTATCAGCGGGTATGATCACAATCGAGTCATCCCGGACTAGATCTTTCAAGGCTTCTCTCTGTTTCAAGGTTATGTTACTTTTTGGTGGTTGACTGCTTTTCAAAATTTTCACTACATCTGCACGTAGGCTATTTGCAGCCGACTTGTCGGTCATTAGGGCACATGCCGTTTCAGTAGACGCAATGATTTCATCATTTGGGATGGGTGGCTAACGCAAACATTTAACTCTTTCTGAAGTAAAGAATGTTCATTAGGCTCCAATTTCCTGTCAGATAAATTTATTACCCATTTGGAAGTGTCAATTTTTGGTATCCGGTATTCGGTATTTCTCCCGTTGTTGTTGTATATTGTGTATTTGGTATGTGAATGTCAACACTAATGTGAAGGCGATATCACGACGATACACGAACTTCTATTCTCCATATTTATTTTAACAAATTTACAGGTAGAATATAAGCGTCTACACAGTTGCGTTGCTAGATATTCCTAGTGTGCAGGGCTTATCGCCGGAGCGGGCTTTAGCGGGAACCTTAACACGTGGATGATCACGTGGTTGTGATGATGTTCTGATAATACAACATTTCCCTGTTCATAAACAAAAGGAAATTGAACTACACGCATAATTCAAAATAAAACAAGATTAAAATTCATGCATAATTATAGAATACAAAGTTGTTTATGTAACGAGTTTGTACTGTATTGAATGATCATAAAAATCATCGGTTATCGTATTCTGCTCCGTATTCCTCTTAACTACTCTCCCAGACCGTGCTGTGTAAGATTTGTCTGAAGGTATGACCTGGGCAGTCTTGGCTAAAGCAGCTGATTTGGGTTCCTTAGGGGTATTTGCAAGAATGTTGTAGTCTGGTACAGATATGTCTGATACATTTTCGTTAGTTTTGTGTAAAGAAATGCGATTTCTGCGATACACTACTCCTTCTCGCGTTTGTACGGTGTAAAACCTTGGACAGTGCTTTTGTATCACTTTTACCGGAACCCAAAGTTTACCCATCTGTATCCTAACAGGGTCATTTACATTAATTGGCGGGAGGGATCTGACCGACCTTTCGTAGTTCTGCTTGCTTCTCGCTTGAGTGTACAGTACAACCTGTCCCAGCGACCACCTTTTCAAAGAGACCACCTGTCCATAAAGACCACAACGATTTTCTCCCCAACGATTTCACTATATATTGTACATGCGAATAAAGCCCACCTGCGAACAAAGACCATGGACCGCCATTTTACATTCCCAAATGTTCATTTTGATACCTAACAAAGACCACTTCAATCATAACAATCAAAGATTTCGCAACTTTCAATAACAAAAATGGCCACCATGACGCTGTGATAGTCACGTGATAAACATCTAACCAGTAGACTCGTCTGTCGCTTTTGGCAAGTGAAAGTTTACTGCACTCGATAGCAGTTGTTTGTTTACTTAACACACATTGCTAATTGGTTGCCGCCTGCTTCTTTTATGCATTTATCAGTTTGTCGAAAGTGTAAGAAGTTGCCTTTGTATTTTAGTGACTCGTGATTAATGTACTAATTTCCGAAAATTTCAAACAAAAGTTTTGGGCTTTCATCAACTCATTAAGGAAGTTTACGGTTCCGTTACAATTACAATGCCAATTACAAACATACCTTTTGATATTCATTCCTTTCTTAAATTTCTCCGTGATAAGACGTGCAAAGATTATCGATACGGAATTTGTCAGTTCAAGTACATATTTATGTATGTCAATAGTTATTTATACATGATATGATTAATGAAATAAATAATAAAAACACAAGAAAATTGAAATAATAAATATAAAATCATAACTGTGTTTTCAATCCTTTATGACATTATACATACATTAGTATTCAACCAATTAAGCAAAAGAGCACATACATAGATAAGGTACCTGTTAAAATCCTAGGAGCATATTTTGCTAAGTTTCAATCGACCCTGCGAATAAAGACCACCTGTGAACAAAGACCACAACGACCAAATCCCTAAAGTGGTCTTTATTGACTGGTTAGACAGTATTTTGAACTGTTTGACCTTGCATTGATAACCTGGGGGCACAGTGCTTTGTTTGTAATCGGCAATACTGACTTAGTTCTGCGATTGAGTAACAGCTGTGCAGGGCTGTAGCCACAGTTGAGTGGTGTGTTTCGGTACTCTAACAGTACGACATAGATATTCTGATTTCTATCCCTAGCCTTTTTCATAAGTTTTTTCGCGATGCCTACACTTCGCTCGGCTAAACAGTTTCCTTGCGAGTGTAACGGCGATGATGTAGCGTGTGTGAAATTTCACGATTTTGCAAAGTCAGCAAACTTAGTGCTAGAGAACTGAGGTCCATTGTCACTATATGCAGCACGTCGCAATTCTGTTGCGAGCAAAATGTGTCTGCAATTTTCGAATTACTGTGTACGACTTTGTGTCCGGTCAAAAGTCAATCTCGAAGAAATTCGAATAATGGTCCACTGTCAGTAAGTAATTCCTATTGTCAAAATAAAACAAGCCTGTTGACAAAACTTGATAAGTCCTGTCTGGGAGTTCTGACGTAATCATTGGCTCTTTAGAATTCGAGTCTCTGTGAGTGAGACAAATTGGGCACTGTAAAATGTGCTCTGAGATTTGCTTTTGCATTTCAGGCCAAACATACAGTCTTTGGCCCGCTGCAGGGTGTTGGTCACGCCTAAATGACCTATGTAAACCTGTCTGATCATGTCGGGCTGCAGCGATCTCGGAATAAGGAGTGTCTGACCTCTGAAAATTAGGTCATCCTCATAAGAAAGCTCATCCTTATGATTGGAGAATTCCGTAACCACGGGGCTACATTTTGACCGAGATTCTGGCCAGACATCAAGTATCGTCTGCTTTAGAATTTGCATCGGACTGTCGTCACGAATTGCCTGTCTGATAATTTCTAAACATCTGTCAGTCACCAGCAGTTGCTTTCTGACCAAATGTACGTGTGTCCAATCCGTCAATTAGTGTTGGGTACGTGTCATTTACTGAGTGTCTTGACAAATAGTCTGGGACGGGTATGTCTTTACCACGCACATGCCCCACAGTGATGTATTTCTGTAATGACAGAAGTAGTCTCTGCAGCATGGGTGGCGCTGCCGAACGAGGCTTTTTATGATTGATGAAATCGGTTTGTGATCACTTTGAACAGTCACGTGTCGTCCGTACGACAGTTGGTGGAATCGCTTGCAACCGAACACAATTGCAAGTAGTTCGCGTTCAATGTTTGCATACAGCTTCTCACTTGCGGTCAAGCTTTTTGAAGCATACGCAATTGGCCTACCTTTCTGCCACAGGGAGCAACCTAACCCGTTTGAGAGGCGTCGCTTTCTAGCACAAGGGGCTCCTTGGGGTCAAAGTAACCCAGAACTGGTGCATTCGTAATCACGGCCTTGACTTTTTCGAAAGCGCGCGTTTGAGGGTCATCCCAGAGGAATTCTACCTCCTTTTGCAAGAGACTCCTATGGGGAGGCTGAAATCTCTGCGAGATTTGGCGCGAATTTTGCCAGGTAGTTGACCATGCCTAGAAACGTCTCTAACTCGGCTCGAGTTTGTGGGGCTTTTAGATCCGTAATTGCGTTTTGTTTGCTACTATCGGGTTTCAGACCTTGACTGGAAACTACATGACCAAAGAATGGCACTTCATTCGCACCGATAATACACTTGTCCGGGTTAAAACGATCACCCTTTTTTGAGCTAGTTTGAGCGCGTTGCGCAAGTTTTGATCATGCTCTACCCTAACCTGCCACCAATAGGAATGTCGTCGACAATACTATGGACTCCTGGTGAATGTTAAAAAAATTCATTGCATTTCTGCATGAAAATGTCACCGAGGAACTAATTCTGAACGGAAGTCGTAGGTATCGGTACCTTCCAAACGATGTCGAAAAACACGTCAGTAGGGAAGACTCGTGGTCAAGTTTCACACTCCAATAGGCATGTGTGATATCGAGGATGCCTAAGTGTGTTGCTCCTGATAAGTCATTCGTAACGTCTTCTATTGTCGGCATTGGGTAATGGGGTCTGCATATAGCGTCATTCAAAGCTTTTAGGTCTATGCATACTCTTGAGTTTGCCTGTCTTAGTTTCTTATAAAGAACAATACTGTTTAACCACGCAGTTGGTTCGGTGACCTTTGTGACGATTCCATCGGAAACCATTCGATCAAGCTCAGCCTTAAACCTAGATTTTACGGCTTCTGGTACTTTGAGCGGGGAGTTCACGACGGGAGCTGCATTTTCTTTCAAATGCAATTTGGCATAACCTGGGATTTCCCCTGCACCGCTGAATAGCGTTTTGAATTCGGACATCACAGTGTCCTTGGTAAGAGGCATCTGCTCTTTTGGGGAGTTTTCTACTGAGTACGTCAAATTGATCAATTTTAGATCAAGTGATGATTTGAGGCTAAGCAGTGGAGGGGCTTTGTTTCCGACTACATAGAATAATGCGTCTACTTTGTCAGATAAGTGGGAGCCATGGAGACGTACTTTGCCTATAACCTTAATGAGGTCACCTGAGTATGAGGTGAGTTTACTGTCGGGGGGTTCCAATGGGCTGCGCAGCTTAAGATTGCGAAATGTATCGTGAGGGATTATATTGCACTCACTGTATCAATTTTGAAATTGACCGGAGTCAAGTTTGGCCCAATTGAAATTTGTACAAATGCAAGGTCTGGAGATTGTGAAGAATGTGCACTTACAACGTCAACGAAGTACTCCAAATTGTCGCCGTATCAATTGTCACTGTGTCCACGGACACCTTCCACAGCACTACTGTCAATGTCATGTACAGATTTGTGCGCATTCCGTTGTTGTCTACACTTAAAGGTAAAATGGTTGAGTTTGAGGCACTTTCTGCACTGCTTTTCGAAAGCAAGACATGATTGTTTGTTTGGCCCATGGTTGTTGCCGCAGTAGTCACAGGGTTGCTGTTCACGGTGTTGCTGTTGTTGTTGTTGTTGTAGGTACTGCTTATGCGGTACTGCTTCTGGTGTCGTATCGGTCCTGATTTCCGCTTGGAGGCGATGGCAATCCATAGAAGAACGTAGGCGATTCTTTCTTCTTCTTTTTTGTCCTTTAATGGCCCTTTAAACACTAGTTCGTTGTGACGTTTGAACTTCTCCCATCCTTCAGGTAGATCTGAACTCTCCCAGTCTATGCTGGACGGTGTAATTCCAGACATATTAATTGTCACTGTTTAGTATTCCGCGCGTCGTGAACAAATCCAGTTTATATCAAATTCATGTGAACGTTAAGTCCGTAGTTCTGACACCATGTTGTATATTGTGTATTTGGTATGTGAATGTCAATACTAATGTGAAGGCGATATCACAAGATACACGAACTTCTATTCTACAATTTTATTTAACATATTTACAGGTAGCATATAAGCGTCTATACAGTTGCATTACTAGATACCTAGTGTGCAGGGCTTATCGCCGGAGCGGGCTTTAGCGGGAACCTTAACACGTGGATGATCACGTGGTTGTTATGATGTTCTGATAATACAACAGTTGTCTTTGTTTACAACCCTCAAAAGTTTTCTCGTGCGCATAGGTAAACAATGTCCTCGTTCTAGACCAGACTTCCGGTGACAGCACCGCACTTAATTTTTCACTAATTTCATTCGATGTTTCGTTCAATTTCTTCAAAGTAAATTCATTCTGATGGATCCTGACATGTAATAAAAAAAAATCAGCGTTATGTATGATTTTCTGGGCGCTAAAACCCTGCACAGACGTTTTTAATTTCAAACTATTGGGCGTGATGTTACCATGGCGACATCGTTAATTGAAATGGTGATGATTTTTCCTACGGGCCAACTTTGTCTGTGTTTTCTCTCCCTGTCTTACCAACTTGAGAACTTCTTGTCCATGTTGACGAAGAATACAACTATGAAGGTTGTTCTCTTGCTCTGTATTCATCATTTGAGTCAATAAATTCCATATCTCGCCTGTGTACAATTCTCTCCTCGTGTCACGTGACCATCCTTCGTCACGTTGCTCGCTCAAATTGACCAGCACATCGCTGATGAAGACTATGTGATAAAGTCCAAATATCCGAGAAAGCAACTTTTGCTCTGAGTTGTGGAATTAATTGACTCAAATGATGAATCCAGAGCAAGAGAACAACCTTCATAGTTGTGTCGTTTAAGTTTGTTGCAACTCTTTAGGAGTCAACTTAATTGGAAATAATAAGAACATTTTATTCGATCTTCATCAAGTGGAACAACTTAAATTGTTGCCAATCTTCGATAGTGATGCCAGAAGTGGTAAGCGTAAAACGGTCTGATAGTGATGCCAGAAGTGGTAAGCGCAAACCGGTCTGATAGTGATACCAGAATTGGTAAGCGTAAACCGGTCTGATAGTGATGCCAGATTTGGTAAGCGTAAACGGGTCTGATAGTGATGACAGATTTGGTAAGCGTAAACCGGTCTGATAGTGATGCCAGAATTGGTAATCGTAAACTGGCCGGATAGTGATGCCAGACTTGGTAAGCGTAAACCGGTCTGATAGTGATGCCAGAATCGGTAAGCATAAACCGGTCTGATAATGATGCCAGATTTGGTAAGCGTAAACTGGTCTGATAGTGATGCCAGATTTGGTAAGCGTAAACCGGTCTGATAGTGATGCCAGAATTGGTTAGCGTAAACCGGTCTGATAGTGATGCCAGATTTGGTAAGCGTAAACCGGTCTGATAGTGATGACAGATTTGGTAAGCGTAAACCGTTCTGATAGTGATGCCAGAATTGGTAAGCGTAAATCGGTCTGAAAGTGATGCCAGATTTGGTAAGCTTAAACCGGTCAGACAGTGTTGCCAGATTTGGTAAGCGTAAACCGGTCTGATAGTGATGCCAGATTTGGTAAGCGTAAACCGGTCTGATAGTGATGCCAGAATTGGTAAGCGTAAACCGGTCTGATAGTGATGACAGAATTGGTAGCCTTTTGTCCGTCGTGCGTCGTTCGTCGTCAACATCTTTCCTTGTGAACACTCTAGAGGCCACATTTATTGTCTGATCTTCATGAAACTTGGTCAGAACATTTGTCCTATTGATAATTAGACTTAGTTCGAAATTGGGTCAAGCGGGGTCAACAACTAGGTCACTAGGTCGAAAAAAAGAAAAACCTTGTGAACACTGTAGAAGTCAAATTTGCTGCCCAATCTTCATGTAACTTTGTCAAAATGTTTGTCTAAATGATATGTTGGTTAAGTTCAAAATGGTTTCGGTCCATTGAAAAACATGGCCACCAGGGGGCGGGGCAGTATTCCTAATATGGCTATAGAGAAACCTTGTGAACACTCTAGAAGTCACAATTTTTGCCCAATCATCATGAAACCTGGTCAAAACATCGGTTTCATTGATATCTCGGACGAGTTTGAAAATGGTCCAGATCGGTGAAAAAATTTGGCCGCCAGGGGGCGCGGCAGATTTCTCTTTATGTTTATAATGATAACATGTGAACACTCTAGATGTCACATTTTTGGCCCAATCTTCATGAAATTTGGTCAGAACATGTGTTTTCTGGATATGACGGTTGAGTTCGAAAATGGTTCGGATCAATAAAAACAAAACATGGCCGCCAGGGGGGTGGGTCATTTTCCTTATATTTATATTGTAAAAAAAGCTTGTGAACACTCTAGAAGTCACATATTTTGCCTAATCATCATAAAAAAATTCTAAAGATCGATTTTATAGATATCTCGGACGAATTCGAAAATGGTCATGATGGGTGGAAAAACATGGCCGCCAGGGGGTGGGGCAGTTTTCTCTATATGTAAATCGTGAAAACATGTGAACAGTCTAGAAGAAACATGTTTTGCCCAATCTTCATGAAATTTGGTCAGAACATTTGTTTCCTAGATACGACAGTTGAGTTCGAATTGATTTGGATCGTTAAAAAACATGGCCGCCAGGGGGGGGGGTCTTTTTCCTTATATTTATATAGTAAAAAAGCTTGTGAACACTCTAGTTCCTGATTTTCTGGCAGTTTTGTCTGAGCTTTCCTCTTCCTTCCTGCTGGTTTTCCTCTTCCAGACATTTTGTGATGCTTTTGTTTTATAACTAAGATATATCTCTGCAGATTAATGTAGATTTTTTAATTTCGATTTTTTTCTGTAGGTTTAAGCCTTGGAATCCAATGCCAGTGTAGCGTAAAAGATGCAAGACCCGTAAAATATGCAAGTTCCGGTTCCGGTCATGTGAATTTTACGTTAGGCTCTGTAAAAAGGGCAAGACCCGTAAAAATTGCAAGTCTTATATTGTTTTGCAATGACTTTGGTATTTAATTGGAGAAAAACATCACTAATAAAGAGTGTGAATGGGTCGACGTTCGTTTCTTCAAGATTGGGCAAAAAAACATTACCATGCGGGTAAGACTAATTTTCGGACATAACTCTTTTCGGATATACCGATAGACTTTCAAACTGAGCTCCAATTTGAGTTTTAGGAATTATTGATTTTTCGCCACACTTGATATGTGTATGTATAAATAGCGTCGTGTGTTTTTAAATTTGTAAAATAAAGCGTGCAGAAATGTTTATGTGAGCTATTTTCTTGTTTTAATGTGAATTTTCGACCATAAAATATGCAAGTCAGGCATCTTAAGTGTTTAATACTACCCAACATTAATCTTATTTAACAAAGAGAGCTTAATTATAATGTAATTGCTCACAATCAAACCTGACAAGCCTTAAGACAAAGTTTGTTGCATTATGTGCGGTAGAAAATGTACCATATGTTATTTAAATCAGGCAATAAGGCTGTAAAATATGCAAGTCAAGGTTATTAACTCACTGGCATTTTATATTGAAATATCCCTCAATATTCCCTTTTATTTGTTGCAAAATGAAAAAAAAGTGATTTATTTCACATTTTATTGCCCATAAATTTCATTTTGACAAACTTTTCTAAATACAGTTGTCGGTTTATGCAAGCACTGCATAAATTTTCTCACTTAAATCATCATAAAAACCCTTATCATTTTACAAAGAAATCGAAGAACTATGCAATAGGTGTCCCAAGCACTGCGTACATTTACGAAGTATTACATTTATAAAAAAGGTGGTGTGGTAGTTTGAATTTCACTAATACAATATTTTTGGGAAGTATCTTTTAACATAAATTTACGCACTTAAATCAATATAAAACCCTTGCAAATTTACAGACTATTTATAGTTGTAAACAAAAAATTGTCTCAAGCACTGCATAAATTAATAAACTAATTTATGGCAAAAGATAGCAACATTATAGTTTGAAATTCAAATACACAACACTTTTAACTAAAACATATGATCTTTCTGCATAAGTCAGGCTCTTCATAAATTTACGCGCTTAAATCAAATAAAAACCCTGGCAATTTCTCCAGTGGCAGTGCGTAAATTTACTAACTAATTTATTGCAAAAGCAGTTCGTAATTTTATTGTAAAGAGGTCAGCTAACTATCTTTCTACACAAGACAAGCTCTGCGTAAATGTACGCACTTAAAATCTACCTCAAAATACCTGATATTTTTACCAACTTTTCAAGCAAACAAAATTGTGCAAAGAACTCTTCTACATAAGCCAAGCTCTGCGTAAATTTACGCACTTAAATCAATATCAAACCCTGGCAATTTTACAGACTATTTGAAGTTGTAAACAAAAATTGTCCCAAGCACTGCGTAAATTTACAAACAACTTCATGGTAAAACAAAACAGTAGAGTTATACTTTGCATTTTACAAATACAACATTTTTTAGTCCCCTACTGGTTTCATCGGAGGGGACTTATGGTTTGCGCTCCGTCTGTCAGTCCGTCTGTCAATCCGTCCGTCCATCACACTTTTCTGGATCCTGCGATAACTTTAAAAGTTCTTAATATTTTTTTCATGAAACTTGGAACATGGATAGATGTCAATATTGACATTATGCACGTCATTTCATTTCGTTCCTAAGTCAAAAATTATAGTTGCTATGGCAACAAATAAACTAAAAATACTGCTGAAATGGTGGTTTTCTGGATCCTGCGATAACTTTTAAAGTTCTTTATAATTTTTCATGAAACTTGAAACATGGATAGATGGCAATATGGACATTATGCATGTCATTTCATTCTGTTCCTACATCATAAAATTCTGGTTGCTATGGCAACAAATATATATATTTTTTAAATCTGAAAATGGTGGAATTTCTGACAATGGTGGAGCCGGTAGGGGACTAATGTTTCCTTACAATAGTCTTGTTCTAACTATCTTTCTACGTAAGCCAAGCTCTGCATAAATAACAATGAAAATCTGCAAAATACTAGCAACTACAAAATACCTGATATTTTTACCAACTTTTCAAACAAACAAAATTATTCAAAGCATAAGACAAGCTCTGCGTAACTTTACGTAAATTGTACAGACTATTTGAAGTAGTAAACAAAAATTTTCCCTAGCACTGCGTAAATTTAAAAACTAATTATTTGGTAAAAAAAGTTTGGTTATGTTATACTCTGAATTTCTAAAATACAAAATTTTCTGACTATCTTCCTACATAAGTCATGTCTTGCATAAATTTATGCACTAAAATCATCTAAGAAATACCAAATAATTTTACAAACTAATCAAAGTAATAAAAATTGTCCAAGCAATGCATTTATGTACGAATGTATGGCAAAATATAGGAATATTATAGTTTGAAATTCATAAAACAACACTTTCAACTAAAAAATATGTCTGGAAAGTCTATTTCATCTTGTTCTAGTTTGCAGTGCGCAGGCTACTGTCCCCCTTCAAGAGCACCCAGGTCATACAAGCTGAACACGGTTGACCTGCACACCTAACAGTGGAAATAATGAAACAAGTGATCACACATCCACCCACTTTCTGCCCGGAACAACAGGTTTTCCTTTGTATTATTACTGTTTAAAGGTTAACATTGCAGGATTAGTTTAAACCAATTTTTTTTAGCTCAGTTGCATAGAAAGCCATAGTTTATTTAAAATGCTTTAAAGTCCGTTTCTTGAGACTAGGACCAGTACTTGTTGTCTATGGGGAGATCTAAAGAACGTGCCCGCATTGTGGATCGAACCTGTTACCTCCTAGCAGGGCTTTTTCTGCCTATTTTGGGAAAAGGAGTCTGACCAAATTGGGAATTTTTTATCGACAAAATTGGTCATTTTGGGAATTTTTGCGTCAATGAAACGGCTCATTTGGGAAAAAATTGTGAATTTATCATGCTTAAATAATTCAGCGGTTTAACAAATAAATTTGCTTTTTATTTGTTATTTTGTCTTCTTTATATAAACAGATGCAATATTGGGCGTGTTCAACGTTTATTCAAGTACTGCAGTTTTGTTTTTCAGTAACAGTTACACTCTGAGATAAGAACTGAACAGTCAAAACCGCATAGCAGATATTTTTGACCTAATCAAACACTGGTTAGTCACACACGTTTTAAGACACTTCATTCTTGAAAAAAAAAAACATTTCTATTTTGGAAATTGGGATAATTTTTTTAATAATTTCGGTTTGGGATCAGGTCTGTTTGCTTTAGGAGTGCATCCATTTTCTGGAGGCGTAGACAGTGCGGAAAAACCCCTGAGCCTAGTCACTGGGTGGACATTGTAACCTCAACAACTGGCGACTAAATTTTGCAGGATTACAGAGTAGTAATTTACCATATGCTATAAGTAGAATACTGACTTAGGATGGGAGAATTTGGTTGAACTAATATGGTGTAAATCCATATAACTTAAAAGCATTAATCGAAATTTTAGGTACATGTTCCTCATAATGTGTATTAATATCGTAATACTTTTATATTTTTCATAATACGTTTCGTCATTAACAAAAATTGTTAAGTTCATACAATGAAATAAAACAACCTGTCTGATTGTGTTTAAATATATAGTCTCATTAATTCTAGACCTGTGCAGGTATTGATGGATGCATCTGATGTATAACAATCGTTACATGTTATACATTTTATTGAAATACTGATTTCACTGCATGAATTGATGATGTCACTCATTCAATTGACCTGTTCAAATTTTATTTTAAATAGATATAATTATATTAAACAGTGTTTGCATCAGATTGTATGTTTTGTGTAGGCATTATGTAAGCATTAGTTTGAAATGGTTGTTTAGTTTCAGATTTATCTATATTGCCCCAAAAAGGGTTTTTTCAAACTATTGTCATTGTGTCTGTCTGTCGGCAATTTTGGTTTCAGCTCTGTAACTCAGCTGTTTTCATTAATATTCTGGTAACGGTACTAGGCCACGATCAATAACAATTAACAAAAAAAATTTAGTTGTTTAAATATTCATTTATTTTGTTTTGGGGGTGTTAGAGTTCGGGACCAAAAGAGGCGTTTTGCTGTTCAGCTTTAAAAGTCAATATGGTTACTATATTTGTATTAATTACATTAAATGTAACTTATTTAAGTTAGCTACGGGTCCCCCAGCTGCACAGATGTGAAACTGTATTATCTGCTCGATGGCAGGGGTGTCATTGGCGCCACCCAACTCTTTGTTGCCCGCATTACATGTCCATTTTATAACTTTTTTTTTTTTTTTTTTTTTCATGTAGAGGCACTTGTTTTTCAATGAATGGTACTGCTATGAGAACTTTGCTGTGCAACCCATACATACATGTACATATTGCTCTTCAAGGGCTGCCCTTACTGGCAGACCACAGCACTTCAGGTGGTACCACCTGCCACACACAGAACATTGTACCCATCGCTGTGTTCCTGATGAAACGCTGCAATTGGGCATATCACACATAGTGTCGTCTGCTTCTTTGCTGTGTTGCAGAATCCGTTCCCTGAGATAATTCCTGTATTCTTGACAGTGAACCTGCCGCATTATTTCATGGGGAACCCCAAGAGCAATGGCTTCAGCATTCTGGAAAAAAATAGCGTTCATAATAACAGTTAAAATTGACGGCTCCAATAATTGTTTTAAACAAAACTGAACATGGCTACTTATTATGGACGTTAAATTGCCACCATACTACTACTTTAAAACCTGAACAAGACAGGTATAAATTCCTGTTGGTTAAGGATAGGAATCAGTCAAACCTAATTTGTATTCTGCACATTACCATGTACTAACTTCAACCATCAAATGTCCAGCTTCTTGTCATTAACTGAAATGAATGTAATTGGGGCCTGTTTATTTTATTCTATTTATGTCGAAAAGGCCGCATATTTTGATATGCATGAACATACCATTAATGTGAATACTCCGCAAGAGTTGCTGTCCTTTTGCTTGTTACTCTGCATGGGACTGTATGTCCAAGGACCAAGTTGCTCCTTAACATTGGCAGCTTTGTTTCTTAGATCAAAGAATTGGCTGCAGTAAAAAACAAAACACATTAGAGTCATCACTCATACGCCAATCTATAAACAAGAGAAGGCAACTGTATCAAGGATTTTGTAAGAATTACAGCCCTTTGGCCTTTTTGAATATGCATATTATTGATAATTCTACATTAAAGGTTAAAACAACTGTTTCAAGCACTTTGTAAGAATTATGGCCCTTTTTCCACTTAGAATATGCATACTATTGAATCTATGTAAATGTTTGCATACCACCTTAAATATTTTCAATGTCCCTTGCTTTTATAGTTTGTTTCATTAACAGTATTTTTCATAATTGCTTACCTTTATTTTCCGAATTGTAAAACTTACTGGTAGAAAGTAATTATTGTTTTATTCTTTTATTTCCTACTCTTTTAACCAAGCTGGAAAAATTTAGTGATAAAAATATATGATGATAATTCTTATAGTTTTTTTGTTTTATTTTGATAAATAACAACAATTCTTACACCTATTTTTGTTTATCCCCCAATCAGACTTAAGGAGAATTGCACTTACCCCCAGAGATTCAGCCACTTAAAGTTTTGGTGGTGTAATGAATCTAAGATTGACACTGTCTTTTCCTTGGGTTTTGCCACAAGAAGGATCCAGTGATTGCCATGGCTGTTGATAGGCATCAGCAGAAGCTTGTAGTTGGAGAAGTGTTCCTTCATTAAAAGACGTTACTGAATTTAACATTATGCTGCCACAACATTGTCCAGATCTCTCTTAAATGTCATTTCACAATTGTGAAATAGTCAATATGTGTAACATAGGTACATATATGCTTCTGTGTACAATAACATATTGCAGGGGCATTGATGTCTGTTGGACATAGAATTTATAATGTATCATGTATGAGAGACATGTGCTCATGATCAGATTGGATGTGTTAGTAACGGCTACTTGAAGTTATTCCAAGAAGGTATTTCTAGAGTATAGAAATGGCAATGCTCTATATACTGATGTGTGTTAACATTTAAACTTGTGCAAAATTTAGAAGCTGTTAACCGTGAATAAATCATAATCTTTCTTTTGTATTTTGTTATTTGTGTTGCCTAAACGTGCTTTGCTTACATAAATTAATGATTGCTTTGTATTTTGTTTCAGTTAGCCTTCTGTGCAAGGTCATGAGGTGAAACCTGGATGTAAGAAACATTTTTATCACATGTTACGTTGGCAGTTCCTGTAATTATACTTGAACGGTTCAGAACATACGTGTACAAATATGTCCAGCAAAATACATTTTATGACAGACTTCATTATACTACATAATTGGAATCAAATTGCTTTCAGTAAAAAAAATATTGACAATAGAATATTTAACCATTTAGGTTTCGTATCCATGACTGCACACAGCTACTGTGAGAGTCTCGACTCTCTGGGTAAGCATTATTATATATAGTGTATCAAATGATGAAGTTTTGTGTCAAATACTTGTTTATTAATGTAGGCTTAATTGAATAGTGATGACAATAAAACTTGAATTATATATAAATTTATATGTAACTCCATGCTGTTTTAATACCTTTTCAAACATCCAGTGGTTCAGGGTCCCATTTTCCCACAATACTGCTGTATACGAGGGCAGGACAAACAAATGGTTACTGGTGAGATTCACTTCTGCCTTTATAAGGCCAAGGTAGGCATTGATGACCTGCGATAAAAAGTAGCTTTGTTGCACAAATGTTTCAGCAACATTTTTATGTCAATAACATACAGTTGGTATATAACTTTTATTGCTGTCCATATTTTGAATTATTTTGCTACACATGTTTCAACAATATTGTTTAAAGGCCAAACTTGCCATGATGCCTATTTGTAATTGATTTTTCTGATAAAGTTAAAATTATTTACACAATAATGTAATGAAATGATTAAAATAAATTGTAAATTTTATACTTCCAAATAAGGCAATAATTGTGTAAAAAGTGTTGTCATGCTGACATGTTTATACAATTAATTTATTTTAAATTAATGCAATTATCAAAGTTGGCTGAGATTAATCTGAAAAACGCAAAATCGTAAACTACAGATAATACTTGTCTGTTTAATACATATAATACAATATAATACATAAATGCGTGTGAATGCTTAAATTTGTTCTTATCCAGATACACATATTTTATACCAATTCACTGTTGTGAACTTACCTTGTCATCTACCCATTCTCCAGCATCTAATGATTCAATGTTGATTGGATCCATAACCTCATTGCCAAGTCTTAGCCTTTGATCATTCTTGTATGGCATCTTTCTCACAGTGGTGGTCTTCAAGTGACGCGGTCTTGGCTTAAGGGTCTCGGCTACATCCATGACAGGCAATTTGGCTTGAAAAGCCATAAGGCAGACACTGGAGAGCGACATACAAAGAGTTGTTTTGGTTTCCAGGTTGACATCAATGGTCCTGAGATGGGGTAGGATGTTGGATGAAATAGTTTCTACATCAGCCTCAAATTTACTTGCCATCTGTGGTAGTCAAACAAATAATGGGTTGTTTAACTAATCAACAAAAGTGATGCCAATTAGCTTATGTTTCTGAAACTAATATTAAATAAATTTTAATTTTTAGGAGATCAATTTTCTGAAAATGTGACCTCTATTCTACACTTAAAAGTACAACAAAGTTTATGTCATTTCTTAACATTCATCATTAATTAATTCATTAATCACTATTAAATTGAATGTATTTATGTCTTAGAAAAAAAGACAACCTTTTATCCAAATTGAATATCAATTATGACACTGGTTTTATACTAAGCCAACATGAACAAGACAATTTTCCTGTATCAAAAAAGCGTATGGTATGTTAAATTATATATAGTATCTCGATATATTATTGTTGTTTGTATGTTACTATGTACATATTTGTATTGTATCGTTGCTCTTCAGGTTTGCTAAAGCTAGTATTACCTCATCTATGAGCGTTTGGGAGGGTAGCTGCTGGAGCAAGCCACTCTGCAAAATAATATTGCTGAGCTGGTCAAGTTGTCCAGCTGCTGCTGTCTGGGACACGAATTCTTCCCTCTCATCTGGTTGCTTGACAGGAACCTGTGTGGTTGGTCCTTCGACTAACGGCGATGTCACAGCTTCTGCCTCAACATACTGTTTCAGCCGGTCTAAGGAAACCTTCTGCTTCAGCCTTTGACCGTCTGAAAGGAGGCAGGCTGTCTTTCCCTGTATATGATCAATTGTATAAGGGCCTGTATAGTTAGCTTGAAGGTTTCCTTTTCGGGTGGCTGTCTTTGCACAAAGGAGGAGCACTCGGTCGCCTTCTTTTAAAGCAACATATTTTTTGGTTTGCCTCATTTTGAAGTCCTTTTGCTGCTTTCTATGTGCAGTGTCTATGTTGGTGGTCACCTCATCCATTGCTCTTTTTCTTATGTGTGTTATGTTTTCTACCATCTCTTCCTCCTCTTGTGGTGTTACAGTAGGAATCTGCAATAGGCAAGAAATGGTACACATGTTTGTGTACTTGGGCATAATATTTGCTTGGACTTTTTAAGAAGATATTACACTAATTATGAATGATATTGAAATGTACAATTATTTGTTGACTCCAGTATTTGAAGAGCACACTTGCTGACCTGTATGCATGTATTTGTTTCATAAATCTTATTTAACACATGCCATTCCCTGTTTCCCATGTAATATAACCATAACATATATTTTTATCTTACACATGTGTAATATACTTTATAAGTGTTTTCATAGGCTTAGTTTTCGTTTATTGACCAATCGCATTTTGTTATGAATGACGTTGCAACATCAGATGACATCATGTAAACAACATTCGGTATTTATTATTATGTTTGCGTACTATTTATTTAATTTGCTTATTTAAAAGCATGTGATAAAAAGATCTGACAATCGTTGTCATATCATACCATATTTTATTAAACGCGTCAAAGGCTCGCTTACTAACAAAATTCCTGAACTCGTTAATAAAATATAGTAAGATATGACAACTCATGCTAGCTCCTATATGTATATCCGGCATTAACAGATCAAATGTAAAACATTGGATAAAGCTTTACAAATTGAGGTAATTAAGCTTAATGTTCATGTAATTGGGATTATCTTAATGAAGTATCTCAATTTCTCAGTATTATTTTCACACTTAGATACTACTCAATTCTGGCATTTAATTTATTGATTCATTTATTTAATGCCAAATAACATTTGTATGCCATGTATATGTAATTTAATTGTATTCTATAAATCCTCTGTTCTTAATAACAATTGTATCACATACTGCTCCAGTGAACGCTGGCGGAAGCTGACTTGGGTAAACCGCCTCTCTCCCGTACAAAAGGAAGAAGGGTGTGAACTTGGTGCTGGAGTGCCGTTTGGTGCGCTGGGCAAACAGAGCTCCATCAAGGTATTCATCCCAGTTGTTTTGATTCTCATTGACCATTTTCCTCAGCACACTAAAAATATTTTTCAAATACCTGTTCACAATTCATTTAGTTATATATAATGAAAACAACATGTTTTAGGTTGAACAATTTATATTGTTTTTCCATTTGATGTTTGTGTAAATTCTTTTGATGTTTATTAGCTCGGCTGTTTTTGGAGAAAACCCGATATATTTTCATAACCAGCTCGTCGGCCATCCGCTTTATGCTAAAACCTTAACATTGGCACTAATGAAAGACTAAAATCAAAGTGCTTCCACCTACAACATTGAAACTTCATATGTAGATGCACCTTGATGAGTTCTACACGCCACACCCATTTTTGGGTCATTAGGTCAAAGGTCAAGGTCACTGATCTCTAATATTCTTCTGACAAGCTTTCATTTATTCAAAACTGCACCCGCAGCCGAGCGTTTATCAGTACTGTACTTAATTTAATACATTAATGAATATGCAATAACTGGTTATTCAGAATAATCAACTTATTTATCAGTTTGCCAGTGAGTTGGTCACAGTTTATATGTATTTTATCATGGTCGAGTCATTTACATACTTTTTGATGGTCTGGTTTGTCTTTTCATCCAGTCCATTGGTCTGTGGATGATAGGCCGAAGTTATCCGATGCTTCACATTCCACTCTTGGCAGAGTTCCTCGTTCACCTACAGAGACAAATGTTTTTGTTTTCCAATTTTATTTAATTATGCTCATATGCAAATTATTTGCCATTCGCACATTATTTTTGTCTGTTTTTAGCTCAACTATTGTAAAGGAAGCTATTTATCTCTTTCTTGTGTTTGTGCCAGCGTCAGCATCCAAACTTAGTTAATTATTTTGGTAAGCTGATTGCACAGGAATGGCTTGATGGATGTATTTCTCTTATCCAAATTACAATTCAGGCAAAGATTACTAACTAGTTTAACTATAGTAAATTGGTTAATATATTGGTCCATTGAACACTTAATATGAAATATTGAGGCATTTTTTAACATAGTTCCTAGGGAATGACTTGAGGAATTTCATTCAAACCAAAAATGTATTCCTTATAAAATTAAAATACTCCCTAGCTTTGATAGGCCAAGGTTGGGAAAGTGTGATTGTTATTTGACAACATAAGGAGTCATATAATAAAAAGCTTGTAAAAAGACAATCTAGTTTGCAAGGGACATAGTATTTCGTGTTCAAACTCATTGCTATGGGAGAAGGGACATTGCTGGTTTACGTATTGCAAATGGTTTTTATCTTTCCTTGTGACTTTTGATAGAAAGCTGCTGTAATAATTAATGCTTTAACTACCAAGTAAAATAATAAATGTGCACTTTACCTCATTTACAAATTCTCGACCCTGATCAGTGAGAATGGCGTTCATAGCGCCATGAGTTGCAAACAGTTTTCTTTTTGATCATTTAACATAATGATTACAGCAATGAAAGTCTAATTAAAGTACCTTAATTAAATGCTCTTTGTTTTTTTGCACTTTTCCGGGCGGACAACTAGATTATAAAATTAGCTAAGTGATTTTTTTATATTTAAATGTGGATTTTATGCAGTAAAATATGCAATTCAATATTCTTATGTGCTTAATGGTCATCTTATTCAACAAATATAGCTTACTTTTAATGTTGTTTATAAACAGGCACTAAAATGCTAAAAGCAATGTTTAATGCATACTTTGGTCAAGAAAATATTTATTTCCTTGTTAAAAGTGTGGAATTTAGGCAGTAAAATATGCAAGTCAGTATTTTTTGTGCTTTATTTTCTAAATGTTCATCTTATTTAACAGATATAGCTTTCTTACAATTTGATTGTTTATAAGCAATGCAGTGTGATTCTCTTGTTTAAAATTGTCATTTATAGCCTTAAAATATGCAAGTCAATATAAACAGGCACTAAAATGCTAAAAGCAATGTTTAATGCATACTTTGGTCAAGAAAATATTTATTTCCTTGTTAAAAATGTGGATTTTAGGCAGTTAAATATGCAAGTCAGTATTTTTTGTGCTTTTCTCAATGTTCATCTTATTTAACCCTTTCAGTGCTGGAACCGAATTTTGAAGGAAGAATGTGGCGTCTCATCAGGATCCAAACTGTGTTCTGTTCTGATTGTATTCTTTGAAAAAAATCGAAGAAAATGCTAATTTTAGAAATTTTGCAGACGACATTTTAGCAGATGACAAATTTCCCAGCATGCAAAGGGTTAACAGATATAGCTTTCTTACAATTTGATAGTTTATAAGCAATGCAGTGTGATTCTCCTGGTAAAATTGTCATTTAGAGCCTTAAAATATGCAAGTCAATATATTTATGTGTACATTTTACAACTGTTAATCGTTTTAGACCCACACGGCTTGGATTTCATCAAATTGGACACAGAAGGCATAAAAAAAAACAAGAAAGTTTTAATCATAATAATGTACCTTTTAAGAAGAACTTCTTTGCCTTGCTCCTGAAGTTGTCCCTTCGATTCTTGTCTGCCTTGGAGGAGTTCTCTTGCATTCGTTCAGGGTAGGTGTTAGATTCCAGGAAGCACACAAGTTCTTGGTAATCACTAAAATCCATTATGTTTAGTTGCTTTATTCAGCTTTTGATAACAATATTGCTATTAAATGATCAATGTGCATTCAGACCATGTGTTTGGAGCATATATACTTGTTCCCTGTAACTTCGATTGGATCATTGGACTGTACTATTTTGATTGGCTCACTAAGTTATGAGCGATATACCAATATATCCCCTAATCACCTACCGACTGGCCCCTCTCATGCCATGTTTACACAGGTCAAAAGACTCCACTTCCTGGCCCTGGTGAAACAGTCTCAACTTCATGACCCCTATATGGGAACTGTGTACAGGTATACAGACCCCCATTCCTGACCCCTATCACAAAAGGTGTGAAATATCCAAACTGGGACATGTCAAAATAATGGTTGATATCCAGTCTCTCTAGGCTTCACTAAATTGCATAATGTGCTTTTTTTTTAAATTAAAAAATCTGTTTTCAATAATAATTTATGTCTTCGATACCTATTTTAGATTTTATACATGTACACAATTATGTTACCCAAATACATGATGGCTAATGGTTTCATGTACACATACATTTAACAGACTTACATAAATAATTGTTGGTTGTAAATACTGATTAAAGTGATAGTTGTATTAAATGATACAAAAGTGATATTACTATTTATCACAATATTCATTTGATAACTGTATATGTGACCGTTGCCTCAGCTCTTTTCATCTGATTTAGTTTGATTATATAATTTATTTCAATGACTTAAAATTGCACTCATGTCATTGTATAAATATAGTAAGCTTTCACTTCAAATTTGATGTGAAATTAACGAAATATGATTCTTAATACTTGTTTGTAGTATGCCATAAACTGGGTTAACTAACCAATGTCATCACTATAAGTATTACAACTATAATAAGAATCTTTGAGAAATAAAGTTTTACAAGTGAACACTATAATTTCCTCTGCAGTTACATATTCATTATATTTGGAGGGTCACCAATTACAGTCCAAATGTAACTTTAGTTCACCAAACCAAGTGTGCAGGTTGTTATATTAAATAATACATGCAATAAATGTTATCACTGTCCTACATCTTCATCTCATGTATCTCATATATTTACTTTTCTCTGATTCTACCACCTCTTTTTCATACCAATTTGTGTATATTTAATGCCCAATGTTATGGTGATATGTACATGGTCGCAATCTAGGAGTGTAGGACATTAGCCCTTTGGGACATTAGCCCCTAGGACATTAGCCCCTTTGGACATTAGCCCCTAGGACATTTGCCCCTTAGGACAATAGCCCCTATCTATTTTTACATTCATTTTTTAGGTAATTTCACCTTTTTTTAATTAGTGGAATTAATGTTGTTGTTTTTTTTTAAACAGCAACAACAACACGTTATGTTACTTATGTATCTAATTATAAGGTAATTTTAGACTTCTGGATGGTGTCAGATAGCAAAATGTTGGCAAATAGAGTCCAAAGAAAAAAAGAAAAAATTAAAAAAAAAAGACACAAAAATGTATGTGTGTGGTACAAGCTATATATTGTTTGTTTTTAGATATGAAATTTAAAAAATGGAATAAAAATGCTTATGTAAAAAAAGTTTTGAACCTAGGGGCTTTTGTCCTAGAGGGCTAATGTCCGTACCCCGCAATCTAGACGAAGTGCATATGTCCAAGAATGTAAACAACTGTCTTAACTAAAATTTGATGGGGGGGGCATATTAGGAGTGTAGTACATTAGCCCTCTGGGACATTAGCCCCTTGGACATTAGACCCTTTGGACATTAGCCCCCTAGGACATTTGCCCCTTAGCACATTAGCCCCTACCTACTTTTACATTCATTTTTTAGGTATTTAATTTCATCTTTTTTTTAAATTAATGGAATTAATGGGTTATGTTTTTTTTAAACAGCAACAACAACACAATATGTTACTTATGTATCTTATTGTAAGATAATTTTAGACTTCTGGATGGTGTCAGATAGCAAAATTTTTGCAAAATAAATAGAGTTCGAAGAAAAAATAGTAAAGAAATTGTAAAAAAAAACACTAAAATGTACGCGTGTGGTACAAGCTATATATTGTTTGTATGAACATATGAAATTTAAAAATATGGCAAAAAAATGCTGACTTAAAATAAAAAAAGGTTTTGAAAATTTTACATGTAAAACACCTTGGGGCTTATGTCCTAGTGTGCACTTTTTTGAAGGGGCTTTTGTCCTAGGGGCTTTTGTCCTAGGGGCTAATGTCCTAGAGGTTAATGTCCAAGAGGGCTAATGTCCGTACCCCGCATATTAGACATTAGCAACGAACAGCACAAAAACACTTGACACAAGTTATGGAGCATCCCGGGGAATTTACTGGATTAAAGCAATTTGAGGGTTAAGGGAAAGTGTTCAGCTTGAAACGTCACATTTGACTCTATTATACATGAACAAGTCATTAGAATATATTACTATTGCTAAAATTGCTTAATGTTATAATTGTGCATGTTCAATATGTCTGGTGCATTACAAATAGTGTCTAGTTTATTTTCTACATTGTCAGATACAAGTTTAAATAGGCAACATAAGTTTTTAAGATTTTATTAATAAATAACAACACAACTATTACATATTTTAGGAAACAATGGTTATTTTTTTACTATACTAAAAGTCCAGTACTTTAAAGGGATCTTTTCACAATTTGGTAAATTGACAAAATTGAAAAAAGTTGTTTCAGATTCGCACATTTTCGTTTTAGTTGTGATATTTGTGAGGAAACAGTAATACTGAACATTTACCATGCTCTAATATAGCCATTATATGCATCTTTTGACGATTTTAAAACCTAAAAATTATAAAGCGTTGCAACGCGAAACGATTGAATAATGTGGAGAGTTCTGTTTTTGTCGTTAAATTTTGTGAAACTACGAAGATTGCTTATATAACGTATAAAATACATCCGGAATGTGTACTCGGCGGAATAGCTCAGTAGGCTAAAGCGTTTTTACTTCAGGACTCTGGCAGGACTCCAGGGGTGACTGGTTCGAAACCTGCTCCGGGCAATGTTCTTTTCCTTTTTTAAATTTTATTCTTGATTTTTTACTGGAGCTTTTACGATCCAATGTTTACATTTATTAATATAAAGCATTTAATGAATAAGTTAAAAAAATGCCAAAATCTGTGAAAAGGCCCCTTTAAATTCGAAATGACATGGTCAGCAATGTAAAAATGATGCAGATGAACACTACATAAATTGGCATGTTAACAAGTTCACTTGATACTTCACATGTGCATTGGCCTTGTACCAATTTTATGACTTGATTTAGGTTTTAAGATTGCATTGTGATATTTTATACTGCATACAAATTATTATGCCCCCTTCGAAGAAGAGGGGGTATATTGCTTTGCTCATGTAGGTATGTCGGTCCGTCGGTCTGTCGGTCCGTCCACCAGGTGGTTGTCAGACGATAACTCAAGAACGCTTGGGCCTAGGATCATGAAACTTCATAGGTACATTGATCATGACTCGCAGATGACCCCTATTGATTTTGAGGTCACTAGGTCAAAGGTCAAGGTCACGGTGACCCAAAATAGTAAAATGGTTTCCGGATGATAACTCAAGAACGCTTGGGCCTAGGATCATGGAACTTGATTGGTAGATTGATCATGACTTGCAGATGACCCCTATTGATTTTCAGGTCACTAGGTCAAAGGTCAAGGTCACAGTGACCCGAAATAGTAAAATGGTTTCCGGATGATAACTCAAGAACGCTTAGGCCTAGGATCATGAATCTTGATAGGTAGATTGATCAGGACTGGCAGATGACCCCTATTGATTTTGATGTCACTAGGTCAAAGGTCAAGGTCACAGTGACCCGAAATAGTAAAATGGTTTCCGGATAATAACTCAAGAACGCTTAGGCCTAGGATCATGAAACTTGATAGGTAGATTGATCATGACTCGCAGATGACCCCTATTGATTTTCAGGTCACTAGGTCAAAGGTCAAGGTCACGATGACCTGAAATAGTAAAATGGTTTCCGGATGATAACTGAAGAACGCTTATTCCTAGGATCATGAAACTTGATAGGTAGAACGATCATGACTCGCAGATGACCCCTATTGATTTTCAGGTCACTAGGTCAAAGGTCGAGGTCACGGTGACCCGAAATAGTAAAATGGTGTCCGGATGATAACTCAAGAATGCTTATGGCTAGGATCATGAAACTTCATAGGTATATTGATCATGACTGGCAGATGACCCCTATTGATTTTCCGGTCACTAGGTCAAAGGTCAAGGTCACAGTGACAAAAAACATATTCACACAATGGCTCTCACTACAATAGAGAGCCCATATGGGGGGCATGCATGTTTTACAAACAGCCCTTGTGTTAATGTTATGTCTTGGAATGAAATTAATGTTACTTGATGTTAATAAAGAAGTCATTATGACCTAGTGTTATATTTTATACAAAACCTCATATTGAGGCCCTCGACTACATGTATGTGTTATTTCTTCTTGAATGGGTTCAGAAGAGGCCACACGCACAAAGTAAAAAACAGGGTTCCCAGTTTATTGTATGAACAAAATTCCCTGATTTTTCCCTGATGGAAATAAAAATTCCAGGATCATAATTTCGACCTATTTCTCATTTTAGAAACCCTCAAATAGCAGTTGCAGATATAATAAAGCTACATGTATACTACAAACCCACCATAGCCAAACAAAGGATTCGATTTGCTGTTTTAATCGTACAGATTCTCGACACAAGTCGGGAAAGTCTGACCAAACAAAATTCCCTGATTTTTCCCTGATTTCAGGAACTGTTCACGAATTCCCTGACTGGAAAAGATGAAAGTCTTTTTCCAGGTTTTCCCTGATTTCCAGGTTGGCTGGGAACCCTGAAATATTTTATAGACTTGGATAGCTATATAACTGATCAAATAACTTCCTATCCGACATGTGCCAAATTTAATGGGGGGGGGGTTGATATAAGACATTAGCAAAGAACAGCTTAAACGTGTATCACAGTTTACTCTATTATACCCCGTACATGAATGGCTTCCTATCTGAACATTACAATATAATGCTGTTGATAGTCTAGCAGCGTAATGTTGAATAATGCATTTGCACACTTACGTATGTGGTGAATTACAAGGTTTTTCTATAGCCATATGAGGTAAACTGCCCCACCACCTGGTGGCCATGTTTTTCAACAGACCATAACCATTTTCGAACAAAGCAGAGCAATTATAAGAACAAATGATCTGACCAAGTTTAATGAACGTTGAAGTATAAATGTGATTTCTAGAGTGTTAAGGTTTTACTTTAGCCATGTGAGAAAAGATTCCCCCTAGCGACCATGTTTTTCAACGAACCCGAAACATTTTCGAACACAGCTGAGATATCATTAAGACATATGTTTGCCCAAGTTTCAAGAAGATTGAACAATAAATGTGACCATTTTTTTTGTTTATTTTTATCTAGTGACCTAGGTTTTGACCTGGTGTGACACAGTTTCAAACCCAACAAAGATATCATTGGGACACATTTTCTTAACATGTTTCATGGCAATCAAGCAATAAATGTTACCTATAGTGTTAACAAGGAACAAGGGACAAAATTGTCACAACAAGGTTTTTACAAAAATATATTTATAACAAACAAATTTGTTGAATTGATATCCCCCGCCAATATGCTTCTGGACACAAGTGTTATATTTGACACTCAATTAAGCATTTTTTCAAGATACAAAGGGACATAACTCTGTTATTTACAGATGGTGTACAATGCCATTTGGCGTGCATCATTATCTTATCCATATATATACTCATACCAAGTTTCAATGAAATACGCCAAAGCACTTCCAAGATATGGCGCTGGACGGACGGAAAGACGGACGGACGGACAGAAGGACAACGCCAAAACAATATCCTTCCGCCGATGGCGGGGGATAACAAGGGCTTTGTCATACACGTGACATAATTATACCCCCACATGCATTGACACAGAATATTTTGCATGTTGTCTTCACAAAACAAGAGAAGCTAATTTATGCGATTCTTAAGAATTATTACGCCATTATCATGTGGCCATTTTGACCTTTGAACTCTTGAATTCTTTTGCATGACATGCCGTCCAATGACTGTGAACAAAATAAATGTGCATTTTCATTTTAAAATCTGACAAAGAATGACAGTAATGGCCCGAATAAGATCATTTATGGCCATCTTTGAACTCAAAAAACTGTGACCTTGACCATGGAGATATTGACGTAATTCTTTAGCATGACACATCGTCCATTGTTTGTGAACACATGAGTAGAGGGGAAACTAGGCTTCTGGGACAGAACCGTTTCCCTTCCGTTTTCCTTCCGTGTCCCAGGACATTCTATATATAAATGTATAGGTAAATAATATCTTTTTCAAGATATTATATATCCTTCCGTGTCCCAGGACATTCTATATATAAATGTATAGGTAAATAATATCTTTTTCAAGATATTACATATTTCCGAAAGGTCAAGCTCGGGGCAGCATCCCATTCGCAAACGCGGCGGCTCGAGGACTTTTGACCACTACCATTATTCGTGAAGGCCTTTGAAAATATTGTGCTTATATGTTTAATTTCAAAGTCTTGGTAAACAATGTCGTTTGGTTTGATCATTCCGAGTAAGAAGGCCGTGGTTATAGCACCTTTGCGATATTTTTTCTCCTTCATATCACACTCTAATTTTAACACGTATTTATCAATCAACCTAAGTTGATCCCGTTTTTTAACGTTCACCCACTGTTTCATTGACTCTTTAATGGTTGCTTCCAGCTTTTCAAACTCATTGTTTTTAGTCCAGAGCATTTGATTAAGTTCATCATGCATTTGGACGCTGTATGTTATTGGGATTTTGAATTTTCCCTTTTCTTTAACGAGTGTTGACGTTCCATCGTCATTGTCAATAATCATACCACATTTTCCAAACCCTAGAAGCTCCAAATACCTCTTATTTTCCTTATCAGTTTCACGCTTACTACATTCTAGAAAAAACGGATAAAATCTCATTTTTTATATTAAGGGTGATTTAATTAAATTAGTTTGATAAAGCATACATTTGCATATATTGAATACCAATTTCCTCAGTAGATATACTTGAGCTTATTGTAAGTCTGTAAAATGTATAATCATCAATAGTTGTAGAAGGTGGAATAGAAAAATACGTAACAGCAGAACTAGTACCATACAGCTTATCCGTAGAGTGAAGAAGAGTACGCCATTCTCTAGCATTTTTGCTACCTTCAAATTCCCATTTTGTAATAGTTTTACCCTTTAAAGCCATTAACGCCACTTTCCAAATTTTTACGGACTCAGGACATTCAATTTCAAGACTTCCCGAACCCGGAGTAGCCCACCCATTATCAGTAAGATTGTTAAAAGCGTGGTATGGTTGAAATGTATCCCCTAGTATAGCACTTGAAGAAACACGAAACCCAGTTACACTAACATTTCCTTCCAAAATAGGAATATATCCACTTAAACATGGAACACTTATGTTTTCTTTAGCTTCGCTAATATGCGTATCAACATAATGTTTAGTTGCAGCATCTTGATCAGTAGAAGGATCACCAACACCGCTTATTTTGTTAGAACTCATTTCTAGTATACCAGTTAAAGTACCACCTGCTAATGGAAGATGCTTATCAACATAACTTTTAGTTGCAGCATCCTGAGCATTAATAGGATTCAATACATTGATTAGATTGTGAGAATCCATATTAATATTTTCAGCAGCTGCATTTTTACCATCTCGTCTTAAGAACGTATTAATGGCTTGTGATAATGTAACCCCTCCTGAAATCACTCTTTGCGACGATCCGACGTTTGTTTTACCAAATATGTTTACAGACATTTTTATATACACATTTTTTTAATACAATGAGTTTATCACATGTTGTAAGCTTACGCTCTCACATTGTTTAAGAATGTAAAGACAAAGGTGACCACAAAATACCTCACCATCCGTTTGTACTCTTTCGCTATTATAATACACAGGTTTGTTTAAATAACTAGTTCTTGGGGAGGGGTTAAACCATAACTATCAAAATAATATTTACGCTGATTGTTTTTGATCCACGCAGTCCAATGTGTGCCATTTCCTTGTGAGTTCCCCAAATTTAAAATTCCGCATTCTTCCCTTTTAGGTTGTTTAGGAAGTTCATCACGTAGGTAGACACCCCTAAAGTTTGTAATCTTTAATTTTTTAGCAGCATCTATCAACTGAAAATTGGATAGAGGTTCGTTTGGTAATACAACCCCTTCAACACTAATATATTTAACGGTATTAAAACTCATTTTATATATTATTGTTTTGCGTTCATTCGCTCGTTTAGATAGGTTACAAGTTCAAGAGGTGGCTCTAAAGAAAAAGTGTCAAAGTATATTTTTTCATGACCGTTTTTTATCCACGCAGTCCAGTGTGTACCCGGCATATTTGGATGAAGTGGATAGTTGTCACGTACATACCTTACTCTAACATTTGCTTGTTTTATTTGCTTAGCAGCATCTATAAGCTGTGATGTGGAAGAGAACGTACTGTAAATGGGTACGTTGGGTACAACACGTCCTCCCACGCTTTTAAACTTTTTGATTAATTTATTAACGTTTGTCATTATTTTTTATTAAGACTGTAATGTCCATAAGCCATTGTATGAATACCGTCTTTTAGTATAATACGCTTATCATCATTTGCGCTAAGAGCTACCTTGTTGACCGTTTCAGTATATATTTCATGCGCGTATGATCTTATAACGTTTATTGACCTTAGCACTTCTTGGCGAGAAAACAGCGTGTTTTTATAATCGTTGTGTGTAATGGTGTTTTCGATAACGCTCTTTTTTACCCCCTTACACTTTTTGTTTTCCTTTCCTTCATACATTTTACACGAATACAGTTTAGCTCTGAGTCCTACAAATTCCTCTATTTGTTTTCCAGCTGCCTCATCTTTGAACATTCCGAGAACCTTTTTGTTCACACCCGTTTTAATTCCGGAGGGGTGATCTTTTGGATACTCACTCGTATCAAACAGTCTTTCAACATCGTTTGAAATGTCTGCATAAAAATCTTTAGTTTTAATTTCGTAGACAAGACTGTCTGTATCCGTAAACAATAGCTTTGACCTTTGTCCATATTTAGCCTTGATGTAGTTATAGTGAAACTCATACATTATTGTCTTGCTTAAGTCTAGAATAGACATTCCAAGATAAATGGGTTTGTTATAACATAACTTGGTTTTTCTCATATGTACAGCTATTAAATTTTCATCAAATATAGTCAAGCGGTTGAAATTAACCTTTGCAAGGAGCTTTTCCGCCTGTGAAACATTATTAACCAATCGGATATCAACACGATTCTCGATGTTCTCCATTGTTTTTCCAAACACACTGTTGTTCATCAACTTGTAGAAGTCTTTTTCAAAGTTGTTAGTTGCAGCTGTTCGCAATTCAGTGTTCAAGTCGATATATGTTTTTAACCAAGGGCTTTCATCAAACTTAATTCCTCTGTGAATGTTGGTAACTCTGAGCCCTAGCTTTTCGTACTGCTGCAAGTTTTCATAATGTACTACATACTTGGTTTTGTTGTTCAAGTTTGGAATAAGCTTTTTAACTTTTGATCCCTCAGGTATAATGTTTTCAGGGGCTAATGGATAGTCATTATGAAGATCATGTAATTCATCAGGATATTCCAAGTCAACTTCTAAAATACACCCCTGTCCTTCTGTGCATGAAATGTTTTTCCAATCGTTAAGCTCATTTTCATTCATCCACTTAAACCCTCCTGTTGGAAGTGGCTTACTCATCGCGCACCCGTAGAGATTGTTAGCATCCAGATAAATGATAAACGATGAGTCTTTGCTTTCATCATAATCATCACCCATATACTTATTGTTTCCAATACCAAGACGCGTTGAAATTGTACTAACCCCACCTCGAATACCTTGCTTTAACATTAGCAACACGTCATAATCGTTTATAAGCTCAAGTTTTACCTTTGTCAACTTAAGACACGCATCCATAGATAGTCCTGGCGCTGTATAATACCATGCTGGATCTAGTTTATAATACTTATTGCTAGCATCTCTGAAGTTTTCGAAAACGTCGGCTAGCAGCAAGACATCACTCTTTATGTATAGTTCAAGGTAGTCTCTAATTGTTTTACAGCCAAAAGCCTTCCATACTTTGTTTGCAAATTCATAATCATCATTACAAATAGCTTTACCCGTGAGCTTTGAGTAGAATGCTTCCTTTGGGGGCAATGACGTTTCTGCGAGTTTTTCAACAGAGCTGACATAATCATATGGAAAGATGCCCTTTTGTTTCAAGAGTTTAAACTCATTACCGGTATAGACCTTAGCCAATTCACGAAACTGATCATCGGCAAGATTTCCCGATAAAGCATCCAAACTCGATTGCATAAACCTATAGGTATCAATAAACCTAATATCACGATAAATAGGCTTTTCCTGTCCTTTTTTGTTTGTATACGTGTCAACAACAACCTTCTTACAGAACGAAATATACTTTTCCTCGTTATTTGGAATGCAGCTAATTTGTCCTCCAATACTTAACTTTTTAATAAATAGATGACAGTCATATCCAGATAGATTGTGTAGTAATACTGGAATAAATTTAGGGATTTTATACCCTAAATTACACTTTGAATGTGCCGCTCCTCTAAACTTTCCAGTCAAGTGACAATGATCGCGAACCTTTGTATAGCTCTCAGTGTTGCCTTCTAATCTAAACTCGCCTTCATCACCTTCGCATATATGACATGTGGTCGCAGCATCGTATTCAGCTTGATCATCTTTTGTGAATATCATTTCCTTGGAAAATTTAAATGTGTTGTAAATATCCTTAGTGGTTTGTTCAACAGAGTTAACAAATAATTGCGCGACATCATCTGTTTGATTCTTAGCTGAATACACAACAGGCTCTCGACTATACAATGAGCCGTCAGAGCATACCACGTGATAGCAAAACGCGCTAGGCGTATGCTTCTGGAACTTGTGTGTAAACGACGTCGCAGGATTCGGATTACAAGAACTAATAGGCTCGATAAACGATTCGAAGTCTGCATATATTACAAACGGAACCCTCATTGATCTACAGTAATGCTTGAAATACTCTGTGGTTCCCTCTGCTGGCATCACTATTTTCTGTGTGCTGTGTAATGAACAATATTCATTGTGTCTTTGAAGACCCTCAACTGTTCGATGACCTGTTAAGCACCTTTTACAATAATACATTTTATTGTGACCGGTTTCAGTTCGTCCCGAAGCTTATTTGTTAAAATTTTTAATTAAGCAATAATGTTTTGTTTTTCCATTTGAAATCAGCAATAAATCAATAGCCTTTTCACTTTCGTTTTTACTTATTATTAGTGGGTAAATATCCTTTTCTTTAGAATCATAACCGAATATATTGATGCTCAAGTTGTTGTTTCTTTCAAATTTACTTATTACATTTTCATCCACTGCAACTGGAAATTTAATTCCATCCCAATTTAACAACTTTGCGTGTTCCTTTAATTGTTCGGTTATTCTTTCGGAATGTTTTACAAAAGGATTTAATGCTCTCGTGACGCACCACTTGAAACATTCGTCGTCTTCATTCTTTATGTTAATAATTGCCTTTTTAGCAGCCAACTCTTTCGGCAATGGAATGTATGATTTACCTTTTAATGGCTTATACGTACCGGTGTTAATTTCCAGTCTAATGACGGACTTTAGTCTCCAATTGCTTCCCTTCATTTGAAAATTTGCAAACGATTCCAAAATCCTATCTACCATTTGGGTAAATAATTCAGCAACATCAGTTCCCTCCGATACTATTTCAGTTCTCGAAACAAAGGGTATTTTTTCGATTACACCAGTTTCATGTTCCATGGAATGCCGCTCCATTTCACACACTAGCACTAGATTCATTTTTATTTGACGATTTTTGCTCATAAACTTTACAACTTTAGGTTTAACAATATCTAAAAATGTTGGAGCATCAGTTTTTTCAACCCCATCAATTACATATTGCCTTGCAAAACGTCTAAGTGCAGTTTTACTTTCTTTAATTACTATGGCACTTTCACTAATTTTAATATCACGTTCACTTCTTTGCTGCTTCTTATAGTAATTATTAAAAATAGATTCGACTTCTGCTTTAAACGCATCAGCCTTTTCGCTTATCGCTTTCCTTAAAGGCTCTGGTGTATGTTTAATAATCCAATCATAGCTATTTTTTGCAGCTGTCTTTACAGGTTTAACAGCCCAATCATAGCTATTTTTTACAGCAGTCTTTACAGGTTTAACAGCCCAAATAAATAACCTATTTATCATAGTAGGTTTTTTAGCTGGTTAAGCCCTTGTATCCTCCCTCGCATTTTCCCATACATCATTATCCCTTGCATCCTCCCTTGCATTTTCCCAAACATCATGATCCGAATCCATATCGTTGCGTCTGCTCAGCCTCGCTATTAACTCAGCTTTTGTGAGCTTCGAATATCCGCACATACCCTGATCTTTTGCGGCTTTCTTCAACTCTTTTACAGTTTTGTTATTCATTTTATATATATTAAAAAATATTTAGGTCAATTCAATTTTTTTTTATAAGCATGTGTTTTGCTTATAAAAACATGACCTCATACCTCATTCCATTTACCACTTGTCCGTTGTTTCTCTTTTTTATATTAGAACCAAGCGCTTTTATTGCTTGGTATTTTGAGTAATAGGTTGTTTCCTCTCCAGTTTCAATATTCGTTAATTTAACAATTACTTTAGGTGAAAACTGTATAGGTCTGCCTCGCGGTCTTTTTTCATTAGGTTCTGGTATAACAACATCTTCTCGTTTCCAATCTAGTCCGTTTTCCTTTGCAATCAACATTAACTCCATTATACTTTGATCCGTCGTAGCAGGAACGTCAATACTTTCTAGCATTTTAATTAATACTTTCTTTGTGTACTTCATTTTTTATATAGTAAAAAAATACTTAAGCCATTTTCATTTTATTTTCCTTAATACACTACAGTCATTTTAGTTCCGTCAGAGTGAAAGTTTAACATTTTATCTGAAATCACAACTGCGAACGCTTCCGTCCCTGCTGGCGCTGCATTATTGAATATTGCTTTTATTTGAATGTCTACAACTCCCGACTTTAGTCTTTCGCTTTGTTTACTAACATCAAACACCATAATTGGATACAGATCTTTGAAATCCAAAGGTGTAATGTTACACTGCGTTATCAACGGATCCATCCCATAAAACTTTTCACCAAATCTAGATGCTTCATAATACGCTCTCGCAAACTGTTGATTTGGGAATGACAAGTTGTAATCTACAGCTGGATAACGTTCTTGATTCATCATAATGTACATGTTTTTGAGATCGCAATGATCAAAAAGTGATGGATTTGCTTCTTGATTACCATCACGATCAGTTTGAAATCCTACTAAAATGTACCTCGGTTTTTCGGGTGATGTCTTAACACTTAGTCTCCAGCTGAACGTAGTAGACTGTGGCACTGTAATAGTGTCGCATTGTCTCGCTCTGAAACTAACGGGAAATGTTGCCTTCGCCTCAATTGTTTTGTACAGCTGCATTCGCTCCATATCTGCAGGTATGATATGAGGCATAAACCATGAAATTCTGTCAATGTTTACTTTACCAGCAGCAGGAACTCCATCCACTGCACGTGCTCTAAAGATTGCGTCATCGTCTGATTTTCTAACGAGGGTTAGCGTATGTTTAAAGCCATACACAATCTTGTCATAGTCATCACAAAATCCAAAAATGTGTTTCAGCGGGACAATGAATGAGAATGTTCCCTTAACGGTTGGCTTTCGAATTAGGTGTAAATGTCGAGCAGCAAATCCTAGGTTGTCTGCAATAACAGCTGTTGCAGTGCTATCTTTAGCCCAAAGCTGATTGAGTCCTTGTGCTTTACAAAACTCATCAGGATACTTTAGCAATCCAATCATGGTTGTGGCCTGTCCCGGATGATACAAGGATTCTACTTCTTGGTTTGAAAGCGAATACGTTATTTGTGAAAACAAATGCATAAGTCCGTTGTGTGTTATCACTACTGCGTCTGCGTTTGTGTATAGATCCCCGCCGGCTTTAGTCAGTCGACCTTCAAATTGTAAGTATGATTCCGCAGGATGAGTAAAGAGGTCTTGCAACTCAATGTTGATACGTATTTCACCAGCTGAGTTTAAATTCGTACGAGATACAGGCTCATACTCGTGACACTCATATTTTTCTATCGATTCGTCAACTGTTGCAGGTTCTGTAAAATTTAATATTTCGCTTGACATTGTTACTTTTTTATTAACGAAGAAAAAAGTTTTAAGCAAGACGAAGACCGGAGCCTGTGTTCAAACTTTTTACAAGATCTTGAATTGAGATTGCGGCGGCTCTCTTCACCCCGACGCCGGAACCCGCAAACCTATTGTAAATGTCCACTTCATTGGAACCCATATTAATTAGAGAAGCTAACGCGTCCCTCGATTCTTGCGTTAATTCTTGATTGGTAGGTGTTTTATATCCATCAATCAAAGCCTTAGCTTTAGCTATGGCTACATCTTTTCCAACATCGATAGCTTTTAAACCAACTTCTTTTACAACCGATTTTCCGGCTGTGATAGCCTTTTTACCTAGTTCTGTTTTTGATGCGCTACTCACTTTCGATGCCACCGTTTTTGCGACATTTGCAGCAGTTTTTGCAGCCGTTGATCCTACTATTCGCTTAACGAAATTTGCAGCAGTGTCAAATATTCCAGCACCACCAATAACGTGTTTTTTTATGTATCTTCGTTTAGTTGTAACAATCATTTTTTTAAATAAGCAACATTAAAGTTTTATAATAGTCTTTATCTATTACCCCTTGTCTCAACAAATCATCTGCTAGGTCTATGATTTCATTTTTTACTCCAGTATTGCCCGCTTTATAACTTGCAACTCGTAATGAAAGCATGTTAACCAGTGTATTCGGATCAGAAGGCATTAACGCTATTCCTTCTCCTTTCTTCTCCGGAGTCCTTAAAGGAATTTTTGTTGTCTTTTTAGGCTTGACATACTTTTCGTATACAGGTTTTATGATGTTTTTATACTTCTCTCCTGAACTAGATTTAACCTTTCCCGTATCAGGATTTATGATTGCATTGGTGGATAGTAAAATTGTTTCGTAGGAGTCAATATCCTGAGAGGAATATATATTGGAATCAGGAGTTTTGGAGGTGATTAGTTCCCACAGTCCAGGAGTTCCCTCATATTTGGTGTTTCCTAAAATAATATCATCCCCTGATAGTGTTACCTTAGAATCACCTATATAAAAGGACCCGTTTTTATCATACAAACCAAATGTTTTATCGGTTTGTGTTTTGCTTGCCATTGATTTCAAGAATTCCGTTGCTATTGGACCAAGTTTTATTAAGCTTTCTTTCGGTCCTTTATCCTCTTCTGCTTGTATGCTCGGATAATGAGGGAACCTAACTGCATAAGGTGCTGTAGCTGTTAATGCTGCAGGTAGCGCTTGGATAGCACTTGACGTGGCTTCTGTTAACTCTTTTTGAGAGTCGGTGATAGGTTTGTAGAGTTTTGTTAGTTCTCTTTGTAAACTTATATCTCCTATCTTTTCAGATAAAGAGTTTTGACGAATGTTATGCTTTGACTTTAGAAACCCCTTCACAAGAAAGTCTCTTTTTTGCGGATCTGTTATCTTTAAAAACGACATTTTTAAATAGAAATAATCATGTTTTAGACGTGATTTTCAACGTGATTTTCAACGTGATTTAAAACGTGATTTTAAACGTGATTTCAACGTGATTTCAACGTGATTTTAAACGTGATTTTAAACGTGATTTCAACGTGATTTAAAACGTGATTCGTAACGTCTTACGTCGTACGTCTCACGTCTTACGTCGTACGTCATACGTTGTTTGAGCGGTGTTCGTCTTTTTTTATAAACGTCTCTTTCGATTTACTAAACATGTTTTGAAACGATAAAATTGCATCGTCACGTCCTTTCGCAATAAGAGACTGTTTTGTTTCCTCGTCTAAACCTACTCTTATTTTAGATCTTATTTCTTCTTTCATTTGATTAAATTTGTCTAGTTCACTTAGAATCAATGAGTATTCTTCATCAGAAATTCGATCGTCTGCTAACGCCTTTGATATAAGATCACTTATTGTGTTCAACTTTGCATCCGCAAGAGTTTTAATTTTTTCGTGTTTTTCAGCTTTCATTGATAGCTTTTTATTGGTTTGACTTCCAACGATAGACAATAGTCCTATACCTAAGGCAGCACCTTCCATTGCTATTGCAATTGGCGCTGCAATGATTGTACTCAATACCCCTATCCCTGTAGCACCTAACACCATTGAAAAAACAACAAAAACGTTGTCCACTCCTGCTATAACTCTCACTGCTCTGTGATACTTTTTAGACAAGTTAGCACGCTTGTCTCTTTCTGTGGCAATTTCTTTTTGAATTTCGTTAATCTTTTGAAGTCTGTATGACTGAGCAGTTCCTTCAACTCTTATCAGTTCAGGAGCCGATGGAACAGCAGGTAGAGCTGGATATAGTTTAGCGTCACTAGCATACGTACCGTATGCGTTACATTTAGAATCTTTATACTCCATTTTTTTATTGACAAAAATATATTTTTAAAACGACTGATGTGTGACAAAGCATAAAGATTCGCCTTCAACAATATTAACTGCAACGTCTGAGTTGTTTTGAATTGTAACAATTATGTCGTCAACAGATTCAGCAATAATTCCATCTTGTAAACTACATTTCTTTTCCTTTAAACTTTGTTTGAGCGATACCGAACAAACACCTTGAAATAACCGTAAACCTATTTTTAATTCAATAGTAAGTGCTGCTTTCGGTTTAATAGTAAGCGATTGCTGCGTTAAAATACTCCATTTACCATACAGTTGTTCTGCAGGATGCGCAAGATTCTCGTGTGGCAACCATTTAACTGACGCTGGTGGTGGTTGTTTATACTTGTGGATAAACTTGTGAATTGGCATACTAGATCTTTGCATTATTATATATGTAAATATTTTTATTTATATTTACAACAGCATTCCTAGTATTGGAATACTGCTAAATGGTGAATTAGGTCCTAGTAGCAATCCTGATCCGGTTTTCATGTACAACCCTTTTCCGGTTTTCATGTATAATCCCTCTCCTAACGAACTACCTTTCCTCCACGGAGCTAAATACAATCCTTTACCTGCTTGTGTTACTTTACAACCGCTTCCGTTTTTCTTTAAATACAAAACACCCGATCCACTAATTTTGTCGACAACTTTACTACCGGCTGCGGCTCCTACGCCGGTTAGCAAACCGGTTGCAAGTCCTGGTAAAACGCTTGACATAAGAAACTTACCCGCGGTAGCCAACATCGGCAAAATAGCTCCAATAAATCCACCTTCAACTTTTGCGTTGTGTTCTATTTGTGTTTTTGACATTTTAATCGTCACTCCTTTACCACTTTGGTACGCTTTTGTCATTTTGTTAATCTGTGCTTGAGTGAGGGCTAGCACGTGTTCTCCAGATAAATCCTCGTGTGATAGGCGACTAGACACGGGAGCTCCTGATTGAATAGCTTTTTTGATCTTTTCTCTCTGACCTTCGCTAATATTTACTTTTATATTTACGAAACGACTCATTTTATATATGATTAAAAAAACTTTTTAGTTTAAACTTCTCGTATGTGGAACCTCATAGAAAGTTCTTCACCGCGCAAATTTATAAGTTGACCGGTTTGATCAGTAAGTTTTGTTTCCATTGACGAAATTGTGCTTATAGTGATAGGTAAATAAATTAAATTAACTGGAACTTCAATAATTTTATAGCCGGGTCCAACTGATGGAAAAAAAATGTATATAATGTTTTCAGTTACGCCATTCGAATATGATGAACCAATTATATCACTAGTTACTTTCAAGCTATTGACACTTATTATATTAACAATGTTTTATGATTCATTGTACCCTGATGAGTATACTTTTGCATTAAACCCCAATACCGTTCTGACAGAGTTTGGCGTTGTAAAGTCTATTTGATACCTTGCTTTAATCTCTAGAACAGACCTGAGCGTGCTGTTGTTTGGCTCTAGTGTTATGCCGTACTTATCAAATTTAGAGTTGTAGTGGCCATTATCTCTCATTATTCGTTGTATGTATTCGTTTATGTCCTCAAGTTCGTATGAGCCTTCGGGAATATTTATATCATACCAATCATCTCCGTTGTTAGGGCTATAGCGAAAGTTATTGTTTGAAGAGTCTATATTTGGAAATGAATAGTATGTTTCTAAATTAACTAGCGCCATTTCATACTTTTTGTTTTTATCTAGTTGTATGAGTGGTCTAAATTTAGTCTTAATGCAAGTGCTTTTCTCATTCAACAAGATGTAAAACGAAGATTTTGGCTCCGTATTTTTAGCAGTTGTTTCCGTATTATTTGCAATTCTTTCTAATAGCGTTGTTTCCATTTTTATATTAGTATTATTTTTTTACACTGATTCGGACATATAAAAGCAGTCAAATCCCGATCTATACTTACCATTATTTTTTTTACTAGTAAGATCTATTACAGCAAATCCATGAGGACGGTCCCAGGCTACTTTACAAAAATTTCTAAATTCTTCTTTTGACATATCAGTTGAAACGTGATCGTTGTAGATGTTATTAATATTTTTCATGTCTTGTGGAAATAAACAAATAAAGTTTGCATTTTCATGTATTGTTTGTCTCGGAAGTTTAAAGTAGTTTTGTGCAAGATAAAAGCAGTCTACATTGCTGTGCCGTCCTCTTATGTAATAAGTTTCACATTTGTTTTGTTTTTCCAATTGAAGGTCGTCAAAAATCATTAGATTTTTTTTAGAGCTGCACAAGTCTCTAGGATCAGGTACATCATCAGACGTTTCAAAAAAATTACATTCAATATCAGCTGGTTTATCTAAAATTTTAGCCATTTCTTCAACTAAAAGAGCTGGTGAAACGTCATTCTCCATTATGTAGTCTTGCTCGTTAAACAATTTTATAATCTCTTCTTTAGGTAGCTTTTCTTCAAATGCTTTCTTAATAATTCTGTACTCCGGCTGAAAAAGCGACTTGCCAAAAACTTGCAAGTTGTTGTAGTCTAACCAGCCTGGTTGAAGTAAAAGGTTTAACAATAGTATAGTTTTTCCACATCCGCTTTTACCAATAATAAGACCTCGTATTGATCTGGGTAAAAGTCTACTGTTGTATCTTTTTGTATTTACGTCATTCCACGAAAGATCTTTAACTTCCATTTTAAATATAAATTATTTTTTCATTAAAAAATGTATTGTGTAAAGTGCAAAAGCAAAACGGAAACAGTTGATGTAAAAAATGTTGTCAGTAAGAACAATAAACCAATGCTTCGCGGAAAGTGCTCCGTTTGCGGTTGTGTTAAAACACAGTTTGTAAAAATGCATACTAAAACTGGCGGAGACTTGGTTTCGACGTTGAATAAGGTGACGAGTAAAGTCAAGCTTCCGTGGGCTAAATTTCCCGGTGAAATGCATATTCCAGGAATGAACTTTGCAGGACCTGGAACTAATTTAAACGAGAGATTAACTTCAACTGGCGCATATAAAGACTGGAGTAAACAAGGTGATCGAGTTGATAATGCCGCATACCTTCATGATTTAGCTTACCAACACTTTCCAGATACAGCAGGTAGAAACGTAGCTGATCAAATTATTCTTGAACAAATGGATGCTATTAAAGACCCAACACTCCGTGAAAGAATTGAGCGTAGTATAATAAAGCCGATAATATCTACCAAGGCAAAGTTTGGGTTGGGTTATAATGGGAAAAAAAAGTCGTGGCTAAAGAAATAAAATGGTCTGATCAGCTCGCAGTCGAACTGCATAGACCCGTTGTAAAACGTTTTAGAAAAAGAATAGTCGTTGCCCATGGCATTGATAACATATGGGCTGCGGATTTAGTTGACATGCAAGCTTTTGCTAATTTTAATAATGGTGTAAAATACTTGCTAACAGTTATTGATGTATTTTCAAAATATGGATGGATTGTTCCATTAAAGAGTAAAACCGGAGTTGAGGTTGCTGAAGCATTTAACAAAATATTTAAAAACAGACAACCTCAAAAGTTGTGGGTCGATAAAGGAAAGGAGTTCTACAATACAAACGTTATGGCGTTGGGAGTCGAGTTGTATTCCACAGAAAACGAAGAGAAAAGTTCCGTGGTAGAGCGATGGAACAGAACAATGAAGGAAAAAATGTTCAAATACTTTTCAGCCAACTCTACCAAAAAATATGTTGATGTCTTAGATGAAATGGTCAATGACTATAACAACACAAAGCATTCATCAATCAAAATGACACCTGATGATGCTAGTGATAAAAAAATGAAAGTGTTGTTTGGGTAAATTTGTACTCCAAACGCCCACAAAAGTACGGTAAGCCAATATTTGAAGTCGGCGATAAGGTAAGAATAACTAAGAAAAAGGGAATATTTGAAAAAGGATATACACCGAGATGGACTGAGGAGGTGTTTACAGTGTCACAAGTTCAATATACAGATCCGCCAACGTATAAAATCACTGATTATAATGATGAGGAAATACAGGGTACGTTTTATGAACAAGAACTTCAAAAAACAAGTCAAGAAGTATATAGAATAGAAAAAGTTATTAGAAAACGCGGGGACAAGTCGTTAGTCAAGTGGCTTGGATATCCCGAATCGTTTAATTCATGGGTTGACAATAAAAACCTAATAGACTTGTAATAGTCATTTTCATACCCAAGTGAGGGTTTGGAAATGGACCTTAATCCTTTTTAAAATCTACTAAATCCATAACACGTTCATCATAAATCCAACTGTTTTTAACAGGATTATGGCTTTTGCATTTTTTGCAATTAAATAATTTTTGTGTAAATTTTAAGTCTTGTAAAAATTTATTTAGATGCTCATTTGGTGGTGGATTTTCAATTTGCTGAATACGCCGTTGAATCAATTCTTGTACCGTTTTGTCATCCATTTTATATAGTAAAAAAAAATACTTAAGTCATTTTCATTTTATTTTTGTAAAATTCACGAATAATGGTAGTGGTCAAAAGTCCTCGAGCCGCCGCGTTTGCGAATGGGATGCTGCCCCGAGCTTGACCTTTCGGAAATATGTAATATCTTGAAAAAGATATTATTTACCTATACATTTATATATAGAATGTCCTGGGACACGGAAGGATATATAATATCTTGAAAAAGATATTATTTACCTATACATTTATATATAGAATGTCCTGGGACACGGAAGGAAAACGGAAGGGAAACGGTTCTGTCCCAGAAGCCTAGTTTCCCCTCTACTCACATGTACCAAGTAGTTTTAAAATCTCACAATGAATGACATAGTTATAGCCCGGACAATATCAAGATACCAATGCACTTCTTTCGCAAGACACACCGTTCAATGGTGTTGAACATATGTGCCAAATGATTTTGAAATCTCACAATGAACAACATAGTTATGCACGGACAAGCTCATTTATGGCCATCTTTTACCTTTGAACTCTAAGTGTGACCTTGACCTTGGAGATATTGACGTATTTCTTTCGCATGACACACCGTTCAATGTCCAATAATGTTGAACAAAAGTGCCATATGAATTTTAAATCTCGCAATGAATGACATAGTTATGGCCTGGACAAGCTCATTTATGGCCATTTTTGACCTTTGAACTCCAAATGTGACCTTGACCTTGGAAATATCGACGTAATTCTTGCGCGCGACACACAGTAACATGATGGTGAACATCTATGCCAAATGATTTTAAAATCTCACAATGAACGACATAGCTATGGCCCGGACAAGCTTGTTTCGCCCGCCAGCCCGCCGACATTCGCCAATCTAATAACCAGTTTTTTCCTTCCGAAAACCTGGATAAAAGTGTTGATGACGCACAAGGGACAAATACTGATCCTAAAAGCACACCATATGCACCTTGTGCTCAGGTGAGTTAAAAATAATGAAATAAATAATACATGCTTTATGAAACAAATGTAATTTTTACTTAAACTTAACTAAATTTCCAGTACTTTAAATTGGTAATGTCATAGTCTGAGAGGTAAAGATTCTGCACATATACATAATATAGATTGGCGTGTTCAAAAATTCAAATATATGACTGTTAGATTAAATTATTTCTTTATCCCAGTTATTCTCAAACTGGTTCAGCTTGTTTGGGAAAATGAGGGACCACGATACAGAAATGCTCCTCCAGTCGGGTCTGTTGTGTGCAGCTTTGAGTAATTCATCCATGGATAGGCATGTCCATTTTTTTACATTATCCATCCATCTTTTCTACAAATGGCCTCATCGTCGACCTTCCTCTAGCGTACCCTGGAAAACAGCCTTGCAAAGAGTTGTGCCTGGTGATGTGTCCAAACCAAGCCAGCTGTACCTTAGCACAATTATTCATGGTCATGGTAGTGCAGTTATAAAATTGAATTAAGTAATCCAGTGTTATTTGTTCACTTAATATCGAGAGCTTTATTTGTCCATTGATATGTAGAGAGAACATCAACGGAATTGATTTGCTGTTGGCATGTATTAGACCTTCTTAGACCTTGTGAAGTCTGTTCTCAGTTCTGAAATTTAAAGAAATATTAGCATACAGTTGACAATATAACAGCCAAGACTTTTTACCGTTGAATACAAACACATACACAAATAGGCATGAAGGATTTCTTTGCCTATTAATTTTTGTAGAAAAATTCACACAAATGCTGGCATCATAATTATGTTATTTTGTTTATAAAGCTATACTTCTACAAGTGTACAATCAATAAATGCATTCCAAGCATAACAGGAGACAAGAAATACATTAAGTATATATCTATGGTAACTACCGGTAAAGTAAAAATATAAATTAACAAGAGCACCGCCTTGCGGGTGCAGACCGCTCATCTATTTTCTTTTGAAAGGTGAAAGGACTCTCATTTTCAATCACAAAGGAGGGAGGGGTGGAGTGAAGAGGGGTGTATAGTGTGGGGGTTTGGGTGCGATGGTTGGTCGGTATTTCAAACATAAAATAATAAAAATAAATATTTGTGGTTTGAACCGTTTCAAATAAAAAAAATTGGGGGTTGGGTGGGTAAAGTGTGAGGGTGTGGTGGTCATTTTTGAGATGATCTTTAAAAAAAAAATTAGGAGGGGGGATTCGGGGTGGGGGGAGGGGGGGTGTGGGGGATTCTTGGGTGCGATGGTCGGACAGTATTTCAAACATAAAATAATAAAAATAAATATTTGTGTTTTTTAACCGTTTCTAAAAAAAAATTGGGGGGTGGGTGGGGTGGTATAGTGTGAGGGTGTGGTGGTCATTTGTGAGATGATCTTAAAAAAAATATATAAAAAAATAGGGGGGGATTCGGGGGGGAAGGCACGGGGGATGGTTTGGGTGGAGTCTATTGTGGTATGTCAGGTAAAAGTAGTTTTTTCAAAGTATCAATCAAATCTAATCATAAATAAAGAAGTTATGGCAATTTTAGCAAAATTTAATAATTTGACCTTGAGAGTCAAGGTCATTCAAAGGTCAAGTTAAAATTCAACTTGCCAGGTACAGTAACCTCATGATAGCATGAAAGTATTTGAAGTTTGAAAGCAATAACCTTGATACTTTAGAAGTAAAGTGGATCGAAACACAAAATTTAACCATATATTCAAAGTTACTAAGTAAAAAAGGGCCATAATTCCGTGTAAATGACAACAAGAGTTATGCAACTTGTCCTTTTACTGTACCCTTATGATAGTTTGCGAGTGTTCCAAGTATGAAAGCAATATCTATAATACTTAAGGGGTAAAGTGGACCAAAACACATAACTTAACCAAATTTTCAATTTTCTAAGTATAAAAAGGGCACATAATTTTGTCAAAATGCCAGTCAGAGTTACATTACTTTGCCTGCACAGTCCCCTTATGATAGTTAGTCAGTGTTGCAAGTATGAAAGCAATAGCTTTGATACTTAAGGAATAAAATGGACCTAAACACAAAACTTAACCAAAATTTTCAATTTTCTAAGTATAAAAAGGGCACATAATTCTGTCAAAATGCACGCCAGAGTCATCTAACTTTGCCTGTCCAGTCCCCTCATGATAGTAAGTAAGTGTACCAAGTTTTAATGCAATAGCTTGATACTTTCTGAGAAAAGTGGACCTAAACGCAAAACTTAACCGGACGCCAACGCCGACGCCATGGTGATGACAATAGCTCATTTTTTTTTCAAAAAAAAGATGAGCTAATAAAAACACAACTAAGAATTCATCCCAGCAAATGGAAATTGTTCAGTACTGTTGTCTCGCAACTTAATATATAAATTTGATGCTTGTTGTTACAATGCCATTGAGTTGTATTGTATAGAATACTTTATACGAATTGAATATGCATCTTTTTCACCTCTAATATTTCTATTCTTTTCAACTTGTTACAAAATACCATTAATAGAGTACCGGTACTGTACCGTTACTAAAAATAAAATGTGTTTCTATGCCTTTTTCACCTGTTAGTGCAATTTATTCATACTTTTATTGTGTATACATGTACATACTGGAAATGTGTCTTTTTTTCTTTTTGCAACTGTCATATATTTTTTTTAATTTGCATTATTGTTTTTCAAACTAGGAATTACAAACAACTAAAGTCATACTTTAAATTTACATAAATTATATAATTTATATATGTGGCTTATGACCCTTTTGTTCATCTCAGATTGCATTATAACATTAAAACCTGTTGGAAAAAATAAGATTGAAAGTATAGATTTTTGTAATTGGTGAATGTTCAGTAAATCATTTTTTGGTGAATATGATGTATAAGTTAACCCATTAATGACCAGTGTCTGATAAGAATTGTATCTGATAACAACATTTTCTCACTCTTGACTGTGATTTATGGCTGATCAGAATGGGGTTTAGAAACCATATATCACTAGGGGTGTTGATTACAACAGATAAGAATTTATGATGCCCCTAGACAGGTGATTTTTGGTACAAGTATAATAATTTGCAGAAATGAGTACCTTGTCATAATTTATATGTGCTATTATTAATCTTAGGGATACAACTGCACCATTTTTATTATAAACTTTGGCACTTAATAAGAAATAACTATATGTACGCTGAATTCGTAACTAACATTGACAGGAATTTCCAATAAAAAAGTATTTTAAATGCAAGTGTGGGTAGTTAAAGGTCTAGCACTTGTCACGGTATTACTTCAAGTGGTAGTTATTTATTAATTACCAGTAATTTATAGCATAAAGGCATCACACATGTACAATAATTTTGAATGTTATCCTGGGCAGATACAATTAAACGTTAAATGAAGAGTTTAATTCATTGATTTTCAAACATGTTATTTTACATTATATACATTCTGTTCACAAACACAAAGTCGGTTGTGCTGTATCAAAAAGGCAGCATTAGGCTCTCAGTGTCTATCCTTCCGTCACACTTTCGTGAGGATACACACTCCTAAAGAATTTTCACCAATCTGCTCCAAGTTTAAATACAAAATGCTTTCATAAGACAAGAGCTCACTGACTAATTTTAGAAAGTTTGCGACTCATTTATTTACAGTTTGGAACTGTTCGCAGCTCATTTTTTCACAAAATGAGGGGGACAAGGCCGCTTAAAAAAAAAACAGGAAGAGAAGTCATGTACTATCATGTCCAAATATGCATTTTTTGTTGTAAAATATCCAAGTCAACGTTTTAAAGCGTAATTATACGATGTTTATATGTGTTAAATTTTGATATATTGATACAAATATGTTATAATAACACACAATATGCAAGAAAAATGATACATTTAAGACGAATTTCATAAAATACAGCAAATACAAACTATCGCCCGAGCCTATTGTGACGAAGATAATTCGTACATATTTTCCTGTAATAACCGATGCATTCGTCTTTTTAGTAAGTGTTCGGGTGTCGTATGAACCAATATCGATGCAGTATTTCAAATGAACCGTTAAACTAAATTTAGATTCACATCGTACATGCATAATATACATGCTGCGAATTCGGCTGTACAGCCTTTTTCGATTTCAGAATTAAATATGGCTTATTTAGCATTTTGGCGACACATGTTCTTCTTAACTTTTATTTTAGTTTATATTGAAATATATGTATAATAAGTTTTTTACATATTTTATATTAATTAATAAATATTTGACAAGATCATATATACCCGCTTTATGGTGCTAAATGGTTAATATTTCCCACACATATAGCTTAGTTATCATGGTGTTGTTCATTAACAGGCACTCATCTGTTAGAAGCCATTTTTCTTACATAGTTTCACTTAAAAAATTCTTATAAAAATATACATTTGTGGCTATAAAATTTGCAAGTTTAGCCAAAAAATTTGCAAGTGTGGCCATAAAATATGCAAGTCAATATTTCTTTGTGCTTAACTTACCAACTGTTCGTCTGTTTTTAAAACCAATTTAGCTCATTTAGGTTATTTTATATAAAGATTATCAAAGACTGAAACTAACTTTCATGGATACTTCAGGTTAGAATATAGTTGTTGTTTTTTTGTTCAAATGTGTATTTTAAAGGGACTGTCAACCACAAATGACGAAAAAAGAAAAGTTCTAAAATACCGTTTTTTTTAACAACTATTAGTTTATATTGATGAACATATCACAACCGGTATATTATATTACTTGAAAAAAGTTCATATTTTCAGTATAATTGGTAATAAAATTTTACGATGTGAAATCGAAAGTAGATCGTGAAAATAGGTGATATAACAATATACACACTCTAAATATCGCAAGTAGATTGATCATTTTTTATATATAATGTATACAATTCATTACGCATGCACAGTTTGCATTTTCCTGGATTTACCACATGACGATGATGATCAATCTACTGGTGTTATTTATAGTTGACTGGTAGTTACATGGTAGACATACCACAACTTTTGTTAAGTCATGTAATATATCGTGGACGAACCATCTTTCGAACCTCTTAATTTTTGACATGTCGTGATATTTTAATCAATATAACCAATTGTGAAAAAATACAGTATTTAACAACTGTTCTTTTCTTCGTTGTCGTGGTTGACAATCCCTTTATCCGCAACATATGCAAGTCAAGCATCTTGTATGCTGAATTTATTCAACGTGTACAGCTTGTCTTTAAAGTATTTGTTCTCCTTCATGTAGTAAATGAATACATACCATGTTTCTTGCATTATTTAGGTTCGAATAGTCATGTTTATTTAATATTATTGTATTTTTATCGTCTACACATACAACAGGGCCTCTCAGGATGTTCTCAACCATAATGGACATATTTTATCATCGTAAAAACGTACATTACACCGTTAAATCCGTGTGACACCTATGCAATCAACAGCATGGCTTACGTGGCTGACATTACATAATGATAAGAATGTTAATTATCATCTCTTTTCGTAGATTTATTAATATATTTACATATGCAACTTGCACTTTTTACGCCGGATGTTGTGATCCCTTTGCACATGCGCACTTGCATATTTTACGGGTCTTTCATATTTTACGCCACACCTGTACCTGAAAGGAAGTGATCACAGAACTTTCTATTTAAAGAATGGGCAGTAACTCTTACTCAGGAATTTGAGAGAACTCTTTATTCATCAACATTCTAGTATGCTCAAGATACTCTCCCTTATAGGGTCCACATTTCTGCTAAAATAAACTGGGTTTTATTGTTTAATACAATAACCCGCATTATCGAAGATTTGTGTTTTAAAACGGATTTATTTAATTTTTAATTGGAAATAATTGTAAGGTGAGTCTGAAAATAGTGCATGTTTGTTTATAAACAAGGCTCTCAGGGGGATGGTTGGTTTTTTGTATGTCTACAGTTGTTTATAGTGAAACATTGTGAATACTTTTAGTCACATTTTTAGTTCAACCTGAATGCCACGTGCTCCGTGCAAATGTTGTTATCATATCTTGATTTAGTTTACTCAATTAGTTATAATATTACCATCTAAAAACATGGTGACAATCTTTATGAGCATAATATTTTTTGCTCTTTTGCTCATGGTGAACTTTTGTGATCACCTTTTGTCAATTGTCTGTCTTCCGTTGTGCGTCATGAATATTTGCCTTATTAACACTGTAGAGGCCACATTTATTGTCGGATCTTCATGAAACTTTGTCAGAAGATTTGCCCCAATGATATCTTGGACGAGTTCAAAAATGGTTCAGGTCTGTTGAAAAACATGGCCGCCAGGGGGCCATTTGTTGTTCATTCTTCATGAAACTTGGTTAGAACATTTGTTCCATTGATATCTTGGGCTGAAAAAAACAGGTCATTTCTTTTTATCTCAGGTGAGCGACTTTAGGCCTTTCAGACCCTCTTGTTATATAAATGTATAGACACAATTTCATGTAGCGTTTGTATGCATTTCAAAAAGGATAATGTATTATAGTTAAAACTCAAATATTGTTTAAAGTTTTAAGGAAGTTCAAAGAATTATAAGGAAGCTTGTTTTGAATTTTTCGTCGTAGGGAAGTCTCATGTAAACAAAAATCCAGTCTAGACGGAAAGTATCGTCTCTAATAAGGCGTGCGGAAAGCAGACGCTCATCTGGGACGTCACTTTACGCACATGCATTAAGCGTCACATTACAGCATTGATCTGGGAGACTGTATCTATTACATTTTACACTTACGTCCGAAGATATATGATGTCCCAGTTTTCATCGACTGTTTATGTTTTTGCATGAGGTAAATTTGAATGGCTATAAAATAACTATGCTTTTTCAGTTATATGGGAGTTAAATTGGGCCGTCTGCGACAACGTTTTGGCTAGCGGCATCCCATGTGCCGTTCTGCGACATTTTTTTTGGCTAGCGGCATCCGCTAGCAGCGTCTGCGACACCTTTGTGACTAGCGACATCATCTGGCAGCGTCTTTGACACCTTTGTGGTAAGCGACATCCTCTGCGAACGTCTGCGACACCTTTGTGATTAGCGGCATCCTTTGGGAGCGTCTGGACACCTTTGTTGCTAGCGGTAACCCCGGGGACGTTTGCGACACCTTTTTGACTAGCGGCATCTCTTTGGACGTCTGCGACACCTGTGGCTAGCGGCATCTCTTGGGCTGTCGTTGACACCTTTTAAGCCAGCGTAATCCTCTGTGCCTACTGTGACACCTTTGTTGCTAGAAGAAACCTCGCGGACGTCTGCGACACCTTAGTGGCTAAAAGAAACCATACGGACGTTTGCGACACCTTAGTGGCTAGCGGCCTCCCATGGGCCATGTTCGACACATTTGAGGCTAGTGCCAATCTCGGGCCCGTATTCAAAAACACATTCCTAGTTTAAACGTATTTATTATTTCATCTCCATTGCATAGTCAGTCTTTGGACTATATTGACAAACTCGAGTATGTTTCCAGGAACCAGCACTGGATGCTTTTGAAAAGATCCTGAGAACGATGCCCTTTTGTCTACGCACCCGGGACCAAGCGGGCACCATATCTAGTTGACCAATTCATCTTCATATTGTAAATCAACACATACATAGACTAAACAATGTAACATGAGTTAGACGCACGAAAACGTAATTTTGCAAATATACATGCGCCAACTGTTGCAAAGTTCGCCAATAAATTTGCCATAAGTTAACAATTAATATAAGATGCGATTTATAAACGTTTAAGCTCGAATGTTTGAACACCTTATTTTAATAACCATTTTAGAAAAGTATAAACTCATTCTTTACTCTAAGAATTGTTCAAGAATTCTGACCAAGACCACTACTCGCCGCCGTGCCCTCAGGCGGCAGTACCGGAACTGGAAGAAGAGTGCTGACAGGAAGTGTTTACTTTTGTAATGGTTATTGCGCTTGGGGAAATGTGTATTCAATCGTTTGTCTGAATTATTGATGTAAACATTTGTGTTCTCTTGATTTTTTAAAGAATAATTTATTAACACACATCATAGGCAAATCATTGTTATGGATGCTAGATGTGCTTTATTTAGTGCATTTTTAAACATTGTAACATTTATTTGCATGCAAATAAGTTGTGTTTTCAGACGGACAAAATTCGCTCAGTGCTTGTTAACCTTTTTTTCATCTGCGCTCTTTTCATTGAAAAGTTGCATTTTGTATTCGTTTATGTGTATTTTAGAGGTTTATATTGTACTTGTTTATGAATAGAAGCATGTTATTTTATGAAATAGTCGTATTATGCTAAATGTAACTAGTAAATTAGCTTGCATAGTTATGTATTGATTTGTAAATTGTTCATATTCGAATTTTCATTTAACAATGTATAGTATAATAGTCCATTGACATTCGTCAAGGGAAATATTCTAAGCATTAAATACAGTTATCATCATTAGCATCATCATCATCAGCAGCAGCAGCATCGTAATTAATTTCTCCTTGCGACCGTCGGTTTGTGTTTTGCGAATTAATTTTCGGGCGATGCGTTATGATGTATTCCTTTATTTAGCGACGTGTGGTGTGAAGAAACGCAGTAGCCTCCGTAATTACCTAATCTCATTTATTTGCAAACATAAAATCAAGATTAAAAATAGCAAATATGCAAACGGGCATGGCGCATAGGATTACCTTTTATAAATGTCATGGTGTATATATCGAACCTGATACACGAGATACGTCATAAAATTAAATGTGCATGCTTTGACATTGAGAAAAAAACGGGACTATATGCGTAGTACGGGATCGCTAATTGATAAATGTGCTAAAACTTTAACATATGGGCCGTGCTCTGTAAAAGGGGGACTTAATGCATGTGCGTTAAGTGTCGTCCCAGATTTGCCTGCGCAGTTTGCACAAGCTAATCAGGGACGACACTTTCCGCCTAATCTTGACTTTTGATAAAAAAATACCTTATTGAAGCGAAAATATCATAAAATATCATAACAGCGGAAAGTGTCGTCCCTGATTAACGTGTGCTGACTCCACGGGCAAATCTGGGACTACACTTTACGCACATGCATTAAACCCCTTTTTCACAGAGCATGGCCCATATAATTTTATGATAGACGCTTGTTAAAATAAAGGTACCCCGATGAATAGATTTCATTTAAGGGAATTCCTGAATTGCGTGCAATACTGCCACATCTTTGGTTAAAATTACGAGTTTGTAGTGCTTGGAACTTGATCATAATGGTGTTGGATTTCTCTGCTTTGTCTCAAAGGAAATAAAGTTAAGAGATTGTGACCATTATTTATTGCTAAAGTAAACTTATTAAATTTCTACCAAACCTCTACGTCATTTCTACAAAGGGTCACTTGAAATCCCTATCCATTCCCAGTGTGCTGTATATTTTTGTATTTGTTAAAAAGTCGCATTTGTCACTGTTCTAGGAAAACAGCGTGATTGAATTTTAGCGCGATTTGGGCTTATTATATTTTAACGGCGGCTTCCTGATACATTTTCTGCGAAAATACTAGATATTATATCCAATTATAAGGCATAGATATGGTCTGTGCTAAATTCCTGGAAAACCATTGGTGAAAATGTAGCCGCAATACTGCGTATAGTTTAGTTAACGGGTTTTTAAGACTAGAACAATGCGAATTATAAATCGGGTATACTATGATAAACAGTAAACTTCTGGCAAAACGTTAAGTTTGAATTTTCCGTCATATCAATGTCCTTGTGTCCTGAAAAATATGAAGAAATCTGACTCACGCGGTTTTCAAAAAAGGGCTACGATATTTTAGTCGTTTGATAATGTTCATATGCTAATTGCTAAATAAACAATTTTTTTGCAGCATTAAAGATTTGTGAAGAAAAGACGTATTGTGGATTGTCAATATTGTTTAATTTATTGAATTTGTGTCTGTAGATTAATATTTATGTTCATAAAATCACTTATTGTTACACTATGCATAGTTAAACGAAGATTTTAACAGAGGACCACGTCGATAGGTTGATTTCAGTTTTTCTGCAGGTATCACAGCGCTAATATTGAACGATACTAACTGAAGTTGTTTTGGTGCGAAATACAAGCATGATTTCATGAATAAGCTCTTAACCCAAAATCCCAACGGCGTCACACATGATATGTATATACTCTATATATGACCCTCGCTCTGGGAAAGGGGTGTTAAATTCATGTGCGCAAAGTGTCGCCCCAGATTAGTCTGTGCAGACTTCACAGGCTAATCAGGGACGACACTTTCCGCTTTTATGATATGTTCTGTGTAAAGAAAGTCTCTTCTCAGCAAAAATACAATTTAGGCGGAAAGTGTCGTCCCCGATTAGTCTGTGCAGACTTCACAGGCTAGTCTAGGACGACACTTTACGCACATGTATTAAACCCCCTTTTCACAGAGCGCGGTTCATACACTTTCAATGGGTTTAATTTACTTTATGTATGCACACAGATACGCGTGTAGCCGGTTTGTGCTTTATCATGTAAGTACGTACTCGAGGCAAGTTAAATTCTACAACATTTGAATGAACGTGTACGTGTTGTAGAAATTGACAAACACCATGATATGATGCTTCCTTTCTGTTCATTTTAATATTTTATCGTTATAATAAAACGACGGTCGTTTCAGGTTCGCTGCAGTCCTCTTGGGAGAATCTGAAATAGAATATAAT